>NW_028245153.1:0-201000 GCF_964263255.1 Lissotriton vulgaris
ATAACCACTTTTTAAACCCTCACAGTGACCAAAAGTGCCATTTTTACAGAGTTTTGCTTACTCAAAAGCTTCAATTTTGACCCGTTTCAGTCACAGAAATGACTTTAAACACACTTATTTTAGTTGAAAAAGTCATAATTCACATCCAACAGTCATTTAGAGTCAAAAGATTAAATGTTAAATTTTCATCATTATTGACTATTTTGGGAACGTTCGACATGTCCGGAGTCATCGTTTTTCATCCGAAAATTGATTTTTGGGACTGTACCAAAAATGATTCAAAATGTCAATTGGATCGTGCCTCATGTTGAATAACCACTTTTTAAACCCTCACAGTGACCAAAATGGCCATTTTTACAGAGTTTTGCTTACTCAAAAGCTTCAATTTTGACCCGTTTCAGTCACAGAAATGACTTTAAACACACTTATTTTAGTTGAAAAAGTCATAATTCACATCCAACAGTCATTTAGAGTCAAAAGATTAAATGTTAAAATTTCATCATTATAGACCATTTTGGGAACGTTCGACATGTCCGGAGTCATCGTTTTTCATCCGAAAATCGATTTTTTGGACTGTACCAAAAATGATTCAAAATGTCAATTGGATCATGCCTCATGTTGAATAACCACTTTTTAAACCCTCACAGTGACCAAAATTGCCATTTTTAGAGAGTTTTGCTTACTCAAAAGCTTCAATTTTGACCCGTTTTAGGCACAGAAATGACTTTAAACACACTTATTTTAGTTGAAAAAGTTATAATGCACATCCAACAGTCATTTAGAGTCAAAAGATTAAATGTTAAAATTTCATCATTATAGACCATTTTGGGAACGTTCGACATGTCCGGAGTCATCGTTTTTCATCCGAAAATTGATTTTTGGGACTGTACCAAAAATGATTCAAAATGTCAATTGGATCGTGCCTCATGTTGAATAACCACTTTTTAAACCCTCACAGTGACCAAAAGTGCCATTTTTACAGAGTTTTGCTTACTCAAAAGCTTCAATTTTGACCTGTTTCAGGCACAGAAATGACTTTAAACACACTTATTTTAGTTGAAAAAGTCATAATTCACATCCAACAGTCATTTAGAGTCAAAAGATTAAATGTTAAAATGTCATCATTATAGACCATTTTGGGAACGTTCGACATGTCCGGAGTCATCGTTTTTCATCCGAAAATGGATTTTTTGGACTGTACCAAAAATGATTCAAAATGTCAATTGGATCGTGCCTCATGTCGAATAACCACTTTTTAAACCCTCACAGTGACCAAAAGTGCCATTTTTACAGAGTTTTGCTTACTCAAAAGCTTCAAGTTTGACCCTTTTCAGGCACAGAAATGACTTTAAACACACTTATTTTAGTTGAAAAAGTCATAATTCACATCCAACAGTCATTTAGAGTCAAAAGATTAAATGTTAAAATTTCATCATTATAGACCATTTTGGAAACGTTCAAGATGTCCGGAGTCATCGTTTTTCATCCGAAAATTGATTTTTTGGACTGTACCAAAAATGATTCAAAATGTCAATTGGATCGTGCCTCATGTTGAATAACCACTTTTTAAACCCTCACAGTGACCAAAATGGCCATTTTTACAGAGTTTTGCTTACTCAAAAGCTTCAATTTTGACCCGTTTCAGTCACAGAAATGACTTTAAACACACTTATTTTAGTTGAAAAAGTCATAATTCACATCCAACAGTCATTTAGAGTCAAAAGATTAAATGTTAAAATTTCATCATTATTGACTATTTTGGGAACGTTCGACATGTCCGGAGTCATCGTTTTTCATCCGAAAATTGATTTTTGGGACTGTACCAAAAATGATTCAAAATGTCAATTGGATCGTGCCTCATGTTGAATAACCACTTTTTAAACCCTCACAGTGACCAAATTGGCCATTTTTACAGAGTTTTGCTTACTCAAAAGCTTCAATTTTGACCCGTTTCTGGCACAGAAATGACTTTAAACACACTTATTTTAGTTGAAAAAGTCATAATTCAGATCCAACAGTCATTTAGAGTCAAAAGATTAAATGTTAAAATTTCATCATTATTGACCATTTTGGGAACGTTCGACATGTCCGGAGTCATCGTTTTTCATCCGAAAATTGATTTTTGGGACTGTACCAAAAATGATTCAAAATGTCAATTGGATCGTGCCTCATGTTGAATAACCACTTTTTAAACCCTCACAGTGACCAAAAGTGCCATTTTTACAGAGTTTTGCTTACTCAAAAGCTTCAATTTTGACCCATTTCAGGCACAGAAATGACTTTAAACACACTTATTTTAGTTGAAAAAGTCATAATTCACATCCAACAGTCATTTAGAGTCAAAAGATTAAATGTTAAAATTTCATCATTATAGACCATTTTGGGAATGTTCGGCATGTCCGGAGTCATCGTTTTTCATCCGAAAATTGATTTTTTGGACTGTACCAAAAATGATTCAAAATGTCAATTGGATCGTGCCTCATGTTGAATAACCACTTTTTAAACCCTCACAGTGACCAAAAGTGCCATTTTTACAGAGTTTTCCTTACTCAAAAGCTTCAATTTTGACCCGTTTCAGGCACAGAAATGACTTTAAACACACTTATTTTAGTTGAAAAAGTCATAATTCACATCCAACAGTCATTTAGAGTCAAAAGATTAAATGTTAAAATTTCATCATTATAGACCATTTTGGGAACTTTCGGCATGTCCGGAGTCATCGTTTTTCATCCGAAAATTGATTTTTTGGACTGTACCAAAAATGATTCAAAATGTCAATTGGATCGTGCCTCATGTTGAATAACCACTTTTTAAACCCTCACAGTGACCAAAAGTGCCATTTTTACAGAGTTTTCCTTACTCAAAAGCTTCAATTTTGACCCGTTTCAGGCACAGAAATGACTTTAAACACACTTATTTTAGTTGAAAAAGTCATAATTCACATCCAACAGTCATTTAGAGTCAAAAGATTAAATGTTAAAATTTCATCATTATAGACCATTTTGGGAACTTTCGGCATGTCCGGAGTCATCGTTTTTCATCCGAAAATTGATTTTTTGGACTGTACCAAAAATGATTCAAAATGTCAATTGGATCGTGCCTCATGTTGAATAACCACTTTTTAAACCCTCACAGTGACCAAAAGTGCCATTTTTACAGAGTTTTCCTTACTCAAAAGCTTCAATTTTGACCCGTTTCAGGCACAGAAATGACTTTAAACACACTTATTTTAGTTGAAAAAGTCATAATTCACATCCAACAGTCATTTAGAGTGAAAAGATTAAATGTTAAAATTTCATCATTATAGACCATTTTGGGAACTTTCGGCATGTCCGAAGTCATCGTTTTTCATCCGAAAATTGATTTTTTGGACTGTACCAAAAATGATTCAAAATGTCAATTGGATCGTGCCTCATGTTGAATAACCACTTTTTAAACCCTCACAGTGACCAAAATGGCCATTTTTACAGAGTTTTGCTTACTCCAAAGCTTCAATTTTGACCCGTTTCAGTCACAGAAATGACTTTAAACACACTTATTTTAGTTGAAAAAGTCATAATTCACATCCAACAGTCATTTAGAGTCAAAAGATTAAATGTTAAAATTTCATCATTATAGACCATTTTGGGAACGTTCGACATGTCCGGAGTCATCGTTTTTCATCCGAAAATTGATTTTTGGGACTGTACCAAAAATGATTCAAAATGTCAATTGGATCGTGCCTCATGTTGAATAACCACTTTTTAAACCCTCACAGTGACCAAAAGTGCCATTTTTACAGAGTTTTGCTTACTCAAAAGCTTCAATTTTGACCCGTTTCAGGCACAGAAATGACTTTAAACACACTTATTTTAGTTGAAAAAGTCATAATTCACATCCAACAGTCATTTAGAGTCAAAAGATTAAATGTTAAAATTTCATCATTATAGACCATTTTGGGAACGTTCGACATGTCCGGAGTCATCGTTTTTCATCCGAAAATGGATTTTTTGGACTGTACCAAAAATGATTCAAAATGTCAATTGGATCGTGCCTCATGTTGAATAACCACTTTTTAAACCCTCACAGTGACCAAAAGTGCCATTTTTACAGAGTTTTGCTTACTCGAAAGCTTCAAATTTGACCCGTTTCAGTCACAGAAATGACTTTAAACACACTTATTTTAGTTGAAAAAGTCATAATTCACATCCAACAGTCATTTAGAGTCAAAAGATTAAATGTTAAATTTTCATCATTATTGACTATTTTGGGAACGTTCGACATGTCCGGAGTCATCGTTTTTCATCCGAAAATTGATTTTTGGGACTGTACCAAAAATGATTCAAAATGTCAATTGGATCGTGCCTCATGTTGAATAACCACTTTTTAAACCCTCACAGTGACCAAAATGGCCATTTTTACAGAGTTTTGCTTACTCAAAAGCTTCAATTTTGACCCGTTTCAGTCACAGAAATGACTTTAAACACACTTATTTTAGTTGAAAAAGTCATAATTCACATCCAACAGTCATTTAGAGTCAAAAGATTAAATGTTAAAATTTCATCATTATTGACTATTTTGGGAACGTTCGACATGTCCGGAGTCATCGTTTTTCATCCGAAAATTGATTTTTGGGACTGTACCAAAAATGATTCAAAATGTCAATTGGATCGTGCCTCATGTTGAATAACCACTTTTTAAACCCTCACAGTGACCAAATTGGCCATTTTTACAGAGTTTTGCTTACTCAAAAGCTTCAATTTTGACCCGTTTCTGGCACAGAAATGACTTTAAACACACTTATTTTAGTTGAAAAAGTCATAATTCAGATCCAACAGTCATTTAGAGTCAAAAGATTAAATGTTAAAATTTCATCATTATTGACCATTTTGGGAACGTTCGACATGTCCGGAGTCATCGTTTTTCATCCGAAAATTGATTTTTGGGACTGTACCAAAAATGATTCAAAATGTCAATTGGATCGTGCCTCATGTTGAATAACCACTTTTTAAACCCTCACAGTGACCAAAAGTGCCATTTTTACAGAGTTTTGCTTACTCAAAAGCTTCAATTTTGACCCATTTCAGGCACAGAAATGACTTTAAACACACTTATTTTAGTTGAAAAAGTCATAATTCACATCCAACAGTCATTTAGAGTCAAAAGATTAAATGTTAAAATTTCATCATTATAGACCATTTTGGGAATGTTCGGCATGTCCGGAGTCATCGTTTTTCATCCGAAAATTGATTTTTTGGACTGTACCAAAAATGATTCAAAATGTCTATTGGATCGTGCCTCATGTTGAATAACCACTTTTTAAACCCTCACAGTGACCAAAAGTGCCATTTTTACAGAGTTTTCCTTACTCAAAAGCTTCAATTTTGACCCGTTTCAGGCACAGAAATGACTTTAAACACACTTATTTTAGTTGAAAAAGTCATAATTCACATCCAACAGTCATTTAGAGTCAAAAGATTAAATGTTAAAATTTCATCATTATAGACCATTTTGGGAACTTTCGGCATGTCCGGAGTCATCGTTTTTCATCCGAAAATTGATTTTTTGGACTGTACCAAAAATGATTCAAAATGTCAATTGGATCGTGCCTCATGTTGAATAACCACTTTTTAAACCCTCACAGTGACCAAAAGTGCCATTTTTACAGAGTTTTCCTTACTCAAAAGCTTCAATTTTGACCCGTTTCAGGCACAGAAATGACTTTAAACACACTTATTTTAGTTGAAAAAGTCATAATTCACATCCAACAGTCATTTAGAGTCAAAAGATTAAATGTTAAAATTTCATCATTATAGACCATTTTGGGAACTTTCGGCATGTCCGGAGTCATCGTTTTTCATCCGAAAATTGATTTTTTGGACTGTACCAAAAATGATTCAAAATGTCAATTGGATCGTGCCTCATGTTGAATAACCCACTTTTTAAACCCTCACAGTGACCAAAATGGCCATTTTTACAGAGTTTTGCTTACTCAAAAGCTTCAATTTTGACCCGTTTCAGTCACAGAAATGACTTTAAACACACTTATTTTAGTTGAAAAAGTCATAATTCACATCCAACAGTCATTTAGAGTCAAAAGATTAAATGTTAAAATTTCATCATTATAGACCATTTTGGGAACGTTCAACATGTCCGGAGTCATCGTTTTTCATCCGAAAATCGATTTTTCGGACTGTACCGAAAATGATTCAAAATGTCAATTGGATCATGCCTCATGTTGAATAACCACTTTTTAAACCCTCACAGTGACCAAAAGTGCCTTTTTTACAGAGTTTTGCTTACTCAAAAGCTTCAATTTTGACCCGTTTCAGGCACAGAAATGACTTTAAACACACTTATTTTAGTTGAAAAAGTCATAATTCACATCCAACAGTCATTTAGAGTCAAAAGATTAAATGTTAAAATTTCATCATTATAGACCATTTTGGGAACGTTCGACATGTCCGGAGTCATCGTTTTTCATCCGAAAATGGATTTTTTGGACTGTACCAAAAATGATTCAAAATGTCAATTGGATCATGCCTCATGTTGAATAACCACTTTTTAAACCCTCACAGTGACCAAAAGTGCAATTTTTACAGAGTTTTGCTCACTCAAAAGCTTCAATTTTGACCCGTTTCAGGCACAGAAATTACTTTAAACACACTTATTTTAGTTGAAAAAGTCATAATTCACATCCAACAGTCATTTAGAGTCAAAAGATTAAATGTTAAAATTTCATCATTATAGACCATTTTGGGAACGTTCGACATGTCCGGAGTCATCGTTTTTCATCCGAAAATTGATTTTTTGGACTGTACCAAAAATGATTCAAAATGTCAATTGGATCGTGCCTCATGTTGAATAACCACTTTTTAAACCCTCACAGTGACCAAAAGTGCCATTTTTACAGAGTTTTGCTTACTCAAAAGCTTCAATTTTGACCCGTTTCAGGCACAGAAATGACTTTAAACACACTTATTTTAGTTGAAAAAGTCATAATTCACATCCAACAGTCATTTAGAGTCAAAAGATTAAATGTTAAAATTTCATCATTATAGACCATTTTGGGAACGTTCGACATGTCCGGAGTCATCGTTTTTCATCCGAAAATTGATTTTTGGGACTGTACCAAAAATGATTCAAAATGTCAATTGGATCGTGCCTCATGTTGAATAACCACTTTTTAAACACTCACATTGACCAAAATTGCATTTTTACAGAGTTTTCCTTACTCAAAAGCTTCAATTTTGACCCGTTTCAGGCACAGAAATGACTTTAAACACACTTTTTTTAGTTGAAAAAGTCGTAATTCACATCCAACAGTCATTTAGAGTCAAAAGATTAAATGTTAAAATTTCATCATTATAGACCATTTTGGGAACGTTCGGCATGTCCGGAGTCATTGTTTTTCATCCGAAAATTGATTTTTTGGACTGTACCAAAAATGATTCAAAATGTCAATTGGATCGTGCCTCATGTTGAATAACCACTTTTTAAACCCTCACAGTGACCAAAATTGCCATGTTTACAGAGTTTTCCTTACTCAAAAGCTTCAATTTTGACCCGTTTCAGGCACATAAATGACTTTAAACACACTTATTTTAGTTGAAAAAGTCATAATTCACATCCAACAGTCATTTAGAGTCAAAAGAATAAATGTTAAAATTTCATCATTATAGACCATTTTGGGAACGTTCGACATGTCCGGAGTCATCGTTTTTCATCCGAAAATTGATTTTTTAGACTGTACCAAAAATGATTCAAAATGTCAATTGGATCGTGCCTCATGTTGAATAACCACTTTTTAAACCCTCACAGTGAACAAAATTGCCATTTTTACAGAGTTTTGCCTACTCAAAAGCTTCAATTTTGACCCGTTTCAGGCACAGAAATGACTTTAAACACACTTATTTTAGTTGAAAAAGTCATAATGCACATCCAACAGTCATTTAGAGTCAAAAGATTAAATGTTAAAATTTCATCATTATAGACCATTTTGGGAACGTTCGACATGTCCGGAGTCATCGTTTTTCATCCGAAAATTGATTTTTGGGACTGTACCAAAAATGATTCAAAATGTCAATTGGATCGTGCCTCATGTTGAATAACCACTTTTTAAACCCTCACAGTGACCAAAAGTGCCATTTTTACAGAGTTTTGCTTACTCAAAAGCTTCAATTTTGACCCGTTTCAGGCACAGAAATGACTTTAAACACACTTATTTTAGTTGAAAAAGTCATAATTCACATCCAACAGTCATTTAGAGTCAAAAGATTAAATGTTAAAATTTCATCATTATAGACCATTTTGGGAACGTTCGACATGTCCAGAGTCATCGTTTTTCATCCGAAAATTGATTTTTTGGACTGTACCAAAAATGATTCAAAATGTCAATTGGATCGTGCCTCATGTTGAATAACCACTTTTTAAACCCTCACAGTGACCAAAATTGCCATTTTTACAGAGTTTTGCTTACTCAAAAGCTTCAATTTTGACCCGTTTCAGGCACAGAAATGACTTTAAACACACTTATTTTAGTTGAAAAAGTCATAATTCAGATCCAACAGTCATTTAGAGTCAAAAGATTAAATGTTAAAATTTCATCATTATTGACCATTTTGGGAACGTTCGACATGTCCGGAGTCATCGTTTTCCATCCGAAAATCGATTTTTTGGACTGTACCAAAAATGATTCAAAATGTCAATTGGATCATGCCTCATGTTGAATAACCACTTTTTAAACCCTCACAGTGACCAAAAGTGCCATTTTTACAGAGTTTTGCTTACTCAAAAGCTTCAATTTTGACCCATTTCAGGCACAGAAATGACTTTAAACACACTTATTTTAGTTGAAAAAGTCATAATTCAGATCCAACAGTCATTTAGAGTCAAAAGATTAAATGTTAAAATTTCATCATTATTGACCATTTTGGGAACGTTCGACATGTCCGGAGTCATCGTTTTCCATCCGAAAATCAATTTTTTGGACTGTACCAAAAATGATTCAAAATGTCAATTGGATCATGCCTCATGTTGAATAACCACTTTTTAAACCCTCACAGTGACCAAAAGTGCCATTTTTACAGAGTTTTGCTTACTCAAAAGCTTCAATTTTGACCCATTTCATGCACAGAAATGACTTTAAACACACTTATTTTAGTTGAAAAAGTCATAATTCACATCCAACAGTCATTTAGAGTCAAAAGATTAAATGTTAAAATTTCATCATTATAGACCATTTTGGGAACGTTCGACATGTCCGGAGTCATCGTTTTTCATCCGAAAATTGATTTTTTGGACTGTACCAAAAATGATTCAAAATGTCAATTGGATCATGCCTCATGTTGAATAACCACTTTTTAAACCCTCACAGTGACCAAAATTGCCATTTTTACAGAGTTTTGCTTACTCAAAAGCTTCAATTTTGACCCGTTTCAGGCACAGAAATGACTTTAAACACACTTATTTTAGTTGAAAAAGTCATAATGCACATCCAACAGTCATTTAGAGTCAAAAGATTAAATGTTAAAATTTCATCATTATAGACCATTTTGGGAACGTTCGACATGTCCGGAGTCATCGTTTTTCATCGGAAAATTGATTTTTGGTACTGCACCAAAAATGATTCAAAATGTCAATTGGATCGTGCCTCATGTTGAATAACCACTTTTTAAACCCTCACAGTGACCAAAAGTGCCATTTTTACAGAGTTTTGCTTACTCAAAAGCTTCAATTTTGTCCCGTTTCAGGCACAGAAATGACTTTAAACACACTTATTTTAGTTGAAAAAGTCACAATTCACATCCAACAGTCATTTAGAGTCAAAAGATTGAATGTTAAAATGTCATCATTATAGACCATTTTGGGAACGTTCGACATGTCCGGAGTCATCGTTTTTCATCCGAAAATGGATTTTTTGGACTGTACCAAAAATGATTCAAAATGTCAATTGGATCGTGCCTCATGTTGAATAACCACTTTTTAAACCCTCACAGTGACCAAAAGTGCCATTTTTACAGAGTTTTGCTTACTCAAAAGCTTCAATTTTGACCCGTTTCAGGCACAGAAATGACTTTAAACACACTTATTTTAGTTGAAAAAGTCATAATTCACATCCAACAGTCATTTAGAGTCAAAAGATTAAATGTTAAAATTTCATCATTATAGACCATTTTGGGAACGTTCGGCATGTCCGGAGTCATCGTTTTTCATCCGAAAATTGATTTTTTTGGACTGTACCAAAAATGATTCAAAATGTCAATTGGATCATGCCTCATGTTGAATAACCACTTTTTAAACCCTCACAGTGACCAAAATGGCCATTTTTACAGAGTTTTGCTTACTCAAAAGCTTCAATTTTGACCCGTTTCAGTCACAGAAATGACTTTAAACACACTTATTTTAGTTGAAAAAGTCATAATTCACATCCAACAGTCATTTAGAGTCAAAAGATTAAATGTTAAAATTTCATCATTATAGACCATTTTGGGAACGTTCGACATGTCCGGAGTCATCGTTTTTCATCCGAAAATCGATTTTTTGGACTGTACCAAAAATGATTCAAAATGTCAATTGGATCATGCCTCATGTTGAATAACCACTTTTTAAACCCTCACAGTGACCAAAAGTGCCTTTTTTACAGAGTTTTGCTTACTCAAAAGCTTCAATTTTGACCCGTTTCAGGCACAGAAATGACTTTAAACACACTTATTTTAGTTGAAAAAGTCATAATTCACATCCAACAGTCATTTAGAGTCAAAAGATTAAATGTTAAAATGTCATCATTATAGACCATTTTGGGAACGTTCGACACGTCCGGAGTCATCGTTTTTCATCCGAAAATTGATTTTTTGGACTGTACCAAAAATGATTCAAAATGTCAATTGGATCGTGCCTCATGTTGAATAACCACTTTTTAAACCCTCACAGTGACCAAAAGTGCAATTTTTACAGAGTTTTGCTCACTCAAAAGCTTCAATTTTGACCCGTTTCAGGCACAGAAATGACTTTAAACACACTTATTTTAGTTGAAAAAGTCATAATTCACATCCAACAGTCATTTAGAGTCAAAAGATTAAATGTTAAAATTTCATCATTATAGACCATTTTGGGAACGTTCGGCATGTCCGGAGTCATCGTTTTTCATCCGAAAATTGATTTTTTTGGACTGTACCAAAAATGATTCAAAATGTCAATTGGATCGTGCCTCATGTTGAATAACCACTTTTTAAACCCTCACAGTGACCAAAATGGCCATTTTTACAGAGTTTTGCTTACTCAAAAGCTTCAATTTTGACCCGTTTAAGTCACAGAAATGACTTTAAACACACTTATTTTAGTTGAAAAAGTCATAATTCACATCCAACAGTCATTTAGAGTCAAAAGATTAAATGTTAAAATTTCATCATTATAGACCATTTTGGGAACGTTCGACATGTCCGGAGTCATCGTTTTTCATCCGAAAATCGATTTTTTGGACTGTACCAAAAATGATTCAAAATGTCAATTGGATCATGTCTCATGTTGAATAACCACTTTTTAAACCCTCACAGTGACCAAAAGTGCCATTTTTACAGAGTTTTGCTTACTCAAAAGCTTCAATTTTGACCCGTTTCAGGCACAGAAATGACTTTAAACACACTTATTTTAGTTGAAAAAGTCATTATTCACATCCAACAGTCATTTAGAGTCAAAAGATTAAATGTTAAAATTTCATCATTATAGACCATTTTGGGAACGTTCGACATGTCCGGAGTCATCGTTTTTCATCCGAAAATTGATTTTTTGGACTGTACCAAAAATGATTCAAAATGTCAATTGGATCGTGCCTCATGTTGAATAACCACTTTTTAAACACTCACATTGACCAAAATTGCATTTTTACAGAGTTTTCCTTACTCAAAAGCTTCAATTTTGACCCGTTTCAGGCACAGAAATGACTTTAAACACACTTATTTTAGTTGAAAAAGTCGTAATTCACATCCAACAGTCATTTAGAGTCAAAAGATTAAATGTTAAAATTTCATCATTATAGACCATTTTGGGAACGTTCGGCATGTCCGGAGTCATTGTTTTTCATCCGAAAATTGATTTTTTGGACTGTACCAAAAATGATTCAAAATGTCAATTGGATCGTGCCTCATGTTGAATAACCACTTTTTAAACCCTCACAGTGACCAAAATTGCCATGTTTACAGAGTTTTCCTTACTCAAAAGCTTCAATTTTGACCCGTTTCAGGCACAGAAATGACTTTAAACACACTTATTTTAGTTGAAAAAGTCACAATTCACATCCAACAGTCATTTAGAGTCAAAAGATTGAATGTTAAAATGTCATCATTATAGACCATTTTGGGAACGTTCAACATGTCCGGAGTCATCGTTTTTCATCCGAAAATGGATTTTTTGGACTGTACCAAAAATGATTCAAAATGTCAATTGGATCGTGCCTCATGTTGAATAACCACTTTTTAAACCCTCACAGTGACCAAAAGTGCCATTTTTACAGAGTTTTGCTTACTCAAAAGCTTCAATTTTGACCCATTTCAGGCACAGAAATGACTTTAAACACACTTATTTTAGTTGAAAAAGTCATAATTCAGATCCAACAGTCATTTAGAGTCAAAAGATTAAATGTTAAAATTTCATCATTATTGACCATTTTGGGAACGTTCGACATGTCCGGAGTCATCGTTTTCCATCCGAAAATCAATTTTTTGGACTGTACCAAAAATGATTCAAAATGTCAATTGGATCATGCCTCATGTTGAATAACCACTTTTTAAACCCTCACAGTGACCAAAAGTGCCATTTTTACAGAGTTTTGCTTACTCAAAAGCTTCAATTTTGACCCATTTCATGCACAGAAATGACTTTAAACACACTTATTTTAGTTGAAAAAGTCATAATTCACATCCAACAGTCATTTAGAGTCAAAAGATTAAATGTTAAAATTTCATCATTATAGACCATTTTGGGAACGTTCGACATGTCCGGAGTCATCGTTTTTCATCCGAAAATTGATTTTTTGGACTGTACCAAAAATGATTCAAAATGTCAATTGGATCGTGCCTCATGTTGAATAACCACTTTTTAAACCCTCACAGTGACCAAAAGTGCAATTTTTACAGAGTTTTGCTCACTCAAAAGCTTCAATTTTGACCCGTTTCAGGCACAGAAATGACTTTAAACACACTTATTTTAGTTGAAAAAGTCATAATTCACATCCAACAGTCATTTAGAGTCAAAAGATTAAATGTTAAAATTTCATCATTATAGACCATTTTGGGAACGTTCGGCATGTCCGGAGTCATCGTTTTTCATCCGAAAATTGATTTTTTTGGACTGTACCAAAAATGATTCAAAATGTCAATTGGATCGTGCCTCATGTTGAATAACCACTTTTTAAACCCTCACAGTGACCAAAATGGCCATTTTTACAGAGTTTTGCTTACTCAAAAGCTTCAATTTTGACCCGTTTAAGTCACAGAAATGACTTTAAACACACTTATTTTAGTTGAAAAAGTCATAATTCACATCCAACAGTCATTTAGAGTCAAAAGATTAAATGTTAAAATTTCATCATTATAGACCATTTTGGGAACGTTCGACATGTCCGGAGTCATCGTTTTTCATCCGAAAATCGATTTTTTGGACTGTACCAAAAATGATTCAAAATGTCAATTGGATCATGTCTCATGTTGAATAACCACTTTTTAAACCCTCACAGTGACCAAAAGTGCCATTTTTACAGAGTTTTGCTTACTCAAAAGCTTCAATTTTGACCCGTTTCAGGCACAGAAATGACTTTAAACACACTTATTTTAGTTGAAAAAGTCATTATTCACATCCAACAGTCATTTAGAGTCAAAAGATTAAATGTTAAAATTTCATCATTATAGACCATTTTGGGAACGTTCGACATGTCCGGAGTCATCGTTTTTCATCCGAAAATTGATTTTTTGGACTGTACCAAAAATGATTCAAAATGTCAATTGGATCGTGCCTCATGTTGAATAACCACTTTTTAAACACTCACATTGACCAAAATTGCATTTTTACAGAGTTTTCCTTACTCAAAAGCTTCAATTTTGACCCGTTTCAGGCACAGAAATGACTTTAAACACACTTATTTTAGTTGAAAAAGTCGTAATTCACATCCAACAGTCATTTAGAGTCAAAAGATTAAATGTTAAAATTTCATCATTATAGACCATTTTGGGAACGTTCGGCATGTCCGGAGTCATTGTTTTTCATCCGAAAATTGATTTTTTGGACTGTACCAAAAATGATTCAAAATGTCAATTGGATCGTGCCTCATGTTGAATAACCACTTTTTAAACCCTCACAGTGACCAAAATTGCCATGTTTACAGAGTTTTCCTTACTCAAAAGCTTCAATTTTGACCCGTTTCAGGCACAGAAATGACTTTAAACACACTTATTTTAGTTGAAAAAGTCACAATTCACATCCAACAGTCATTTAGAGTCAAAAGATTGAATGTTAAAATGTCATCATTATAGACCATTTTGGGAACGTTCAACATGTCCGGAGTCATCGTTTTTCATCCGAAAATGGATTTTTTGGACTGTACCAAAAATGATTCAAAATGTCAATTGGATCGTGCCTCATGTTGAATAACCACTTTTTAAACCCTCACAGTGACCAAAAGTGCCATTTTTACAGAGTTTTGCTTACTCAAAAGCTTCAATTTTGACCCGTTTCAGGCACAGAAATGACTTTAAACACACTTATTTTAGTTGAAAAAGTCATAATTCACATCCAACAGTCATTTAGAGTCAAAAGATTAAATGTTAAAATTTCATCATTATAGACCATTTTGGGAACGTTCGGCATGTCCGGAGTCATCGTTTTTCATCCGAAAATTGATTTTTTTGGACTGTACCAAAAATGATTCAAAATGTCAATTGGATCATGCCTCATGTTGAATAACCACTTTTTAAACCCTCACAGTGACCAAAATGGCCATTTTTACAGAGTTTTGCTTACTCAAAAGCTTCAATTTTGACCCGTTTCAGTCACAGAAATGACTTTAAACACACTTATTTTAGTTGAAAAAGTCATAATTCACATCCAACAGTCATTTAGAGTCAAAAGATTAAATGTTAAAATTTCATCATTATAGACCATTTTGGGAACGTTCGACATGTCCGGAGTCATCGTTTTTCATCCGAAAATCGATTTTTTGGACTGTACCAAAAATGATTCAAAATGTCAATTGGATCATGCCTCATGTTGAATAACCACTTTTTAAACCCTCACAGTGACCAAAAGTGCCTTTTTTACAGAGTTTTGCTTAGTCAAAAGCTTCAATTTTGACCCGTTTCAGGCACAGAAATGACTTTAAACACACTTATTTTAGTTGAAAAAGTCATAATTCACATCCAACAGTCATTTAGAGTCAAAAGATTAAATGTTAAAATGTCATCATTATAGACCATTTTGGGAACGTTCGACACGTCCGGAGTCATCGTTTTTCATCCGAAAATTGATTTTTTGGACTGTACCAAAAATGATTCAAAATGTCAATTGGATCGTGCCTCATGTTGAATAACCACTTTTTAAACCCTCACAGTGACCAAAAGTGCAATTTTTACAGAGTTTTGCTCACTCAAAAGCTTCAATTTTGACCCGTTTCAGGCACAGAAATGACTTTAAACACACTTATTTTAGTTGAAAAAGTCATAATTCACATCCAACAGTCATTTAGAGTCAAAAGATTAAATGTTAAAATTTCATCATTATAGACCATTTTGGGAACGTTCGGCATGTCCGGAGTCATCGTTTTTCATCCGAAAATTGATTTTTTTGGACTGTACCAAAAATGATTCAAAATGTCAATTGGATCGTGCCTCATGTTGAATAACCACTTTTTAAACCCTCACAGTGACCAAAATGGCCATTTTTACAGAGTTTTGCTTACTCAAAAGCTTCAATTTTGACCCGTTTAAGTCACAGAAATGACTTTAAACACACTTATTTTAGTAGAAAAAGTCATAATTCACATCCAACAGTCATTTAGAGTCAAAAGATTAAATGTTAAAATTTCATCATTATAGACCATTTTGGGAACGTTCGACATGTCCGGAGTCATCGTTTTTCATCCGAAAATCGATTTTTTGGACTGTACCAAAAATTATTCAAAATGTCAATTGGATCATGTCTCATGTTGAATAACCACTTTTTAAACCCTCACAGTGACCAAAAGTGCCATTTTTACAGAGTTTTGCTTACTCAAAAGCTTCAATTTTGACCCGTTTCAGGCACAGAAATGACTTTAAACACACTTATTTTAGTTGAAAAAGTCATAATTCACATCCAACAGTCATTTAGAGTCAAAAGATTAAATGTTAAAATTTCATCATTATAGACCATTTTGGGAACGTTCGACATGTCCGGAGTCATCGTTTTTCATCCGAAAATTGATTTTTTGGACTGTACCAAAAATGATTCAAAATGTCAATTGGATCGTGCCTCATGTTGAATAACCACTTTTTAAACACTCACATTGACCAAAATTGCATTTTTACAGAGTTTTCCTTACTCAAAAGCTTCAATTTTGACCCGTTTCAGGCACAGAAATGACTTTAAACACACTTATTTTAGTTGAAAAAGTCGTAATTCACATCCAACAGTCATTTAGAGTCAAAAGATTAAATGTTAAAATTTCATCATTATAGACCATTTTGGGAACGTTCGGCATGTCCGGAGTCATTGTTTTTCATCCGAAAATTGATTTTTTGGACTGTACCAAAAATGATTCAAAATGTCAATTGGATCGTGCCTCATGTTGAATAACCACTTTTTAAACCCTCACAGTGACCAAAATTGCCATGTTTACAGAGTTTTCCTTACTCAAAAGCTTCAATTTTGACCCGTTTCAGGCACAGAAATGACTTTAAACACACTTATTTTAGTTGAAAAAGT
Source organism: Lissotriton vulgaris (assembly GCF_964263255.1). Taxonomy (NCBI): domain Eukaryota; kingdom Metazoa; phylum Chordata; class Amphibia; order Caudata; family Salamandridae; genus Lissotriton; species Lissotriton vulgaris. The sequence goes on from NW_028245153.1 coordinate 16,930, forward strand.
CATAATTCACATCCAACAGTCATTTAGAGTCAAAAGAATAAATGTTAAAATTTCATCATTATAGACCATTTTGGGAACGTTCGACATGTCCGGAGTCATCGTTTTTCATCCGAAAATTGATTTTTTGGACTGTTCCAAAAATGATTCAAAATGTCAATTGGATCGTGCCTCATGTTGAATAACCACTTTTTAAACCCTCAAAGTGAACAAAATTGCCATTTTTACAGAGTTTTGCCTACTCAAAAGCTTCAATTTTGACCCGTTTCAGGCACAGAAATGACTTTAAACACACTTATTTTAGTTGAAAAAGTCATAATGCACATCCAACAGTCATTTAGAGTCAAAAGATTAAATGTTAAAATTTCATCATTATAGACCATTTTGGGAACGTTCGACATGTCCGGAGTCATCGTTTTTCATCCGAAAATTGATTTTTGGGACTGTACCAAAAATGATTCAAAATGTCAATTGGATCGTGCCTTATGTTGAATAACCACTTTTTAAACCCTCACAGTGACCAAAAGTGCCATTTTTACAGAGTTTTGCTTACTCAAAAGCTTCAATTTTGACCCGTTTCAGGCACAGAAATGACTTTAAACACACTTATTTTAGTTGAAAAAGTCATAATTCACATCCAACAGTCATTTAGAGTCAAAAGATTAAATGTTAAAATTTCATCATTATAGACCATTTTGGGAACGTTCGACATGTCCGGAGTCATCGTTTTTCATCCGAAAATTGATTTTTGGGACTGTACCAAAAATGATTCAAAATGTCAATTGGATCGTGCCTCATGTTGAATAACCACTTTTTAAACCCTCACAGTGACCAAAAGTGCCATTTTTACAGAGTTTTGCTTACTCAAAAGCTTCAATTTTGACCCGTTTCAGGCACAGAAATGACTTTAAACACACTTATTTTAGTTGAAAAAGTCATAATTCACATCCAACAGTCATTTAGAGTCAAAAGATTAAATGTTAAAATTTCATCATTATAGACCATTTTGGGAACGTTCGACATGTCCGGAGTCATCGTTTTTCATCCGAAAATTGATTTTTTGGACTGTACCAAAAATGATTCAAAATGTCAATTGGATCGTGCCTCATGTTGAATAACCACTTTTTAAACCCTCACAGTGACCAAAATTGCCATTTTTACAGAGTTTTGCTTACTCAAAAGCTTCAATTTTGACCCGTTTAAGTCACAGAAATGACTTTAAACACACTTATTTTAGTTGAAAAAGTCATAATTCACATCCAACAGTCATTTAGAGTCAAAAGATTAAATGTTAAAATTTCATCATTATAGACCATTTTGGGAACGTTCGACATGTCCGGAGTCATCGTTTTTCATCCGAAAATCGATTTTTTGGACTGTACCAAAAATTATTCAAAATGTCAATTGGATCATGTCTCATGTTGAATAACCACTTTTTAAACCCTCACAGTGACCAAAAGTGCCATTTTTACAGAGTTTTGCTTACTCAAAAGCTTCAATTTTGACCCGTTTCAGGCACAGAAATGACTTTAAACACACTTATTTTAGTTGAAAAAGTCATAATTCACATCCAACAGTCATTTAGAGTCAAAAGATTAAATGTTAAAATTTCATCATTATAGACCATTTTGGGAACGTTCGACATGTCCGGAGTCATCGTTTTTCATCCGAAAATTGATTTTTTGGACTGTACCAAAAATGATTCAAAATGTCAATTGGATCGTGCCTCATGTTGAATAACCACTTTTTAAACACTCACATTGACCAAAATTGCATTTTTACAGAGTTTTCCTTACTCAAAAGCTTCAATTTTGACCCGTTTCAGGCACAGAAATGACTTTAAACACACTTATTTTAGTTGAAAAAGTCGTAATTCACATCCAACAGTCATTTAGAGTCAAAAGATTAAATGTTAAAATTTCATCATTATAGACCATTTTGGGAACGTTCGGCATGTCCGGAGTCATTGTTTTTCATCCGAAAATTGATTTTTTGGACTGTACCAAAAATGATTCAAAATGTCAATTGGATCGTGCCTCATGTTGAATAACCACTTTTTAAACCCTCACAGTGACCAAAATTGCCATGTTTACAGAGTTTTCCTTACTCAAAAGCTTCAATTTTGACCCGTTTCAGGCACAGAAATGACTTTAAACACACTTATTTTAGTTGAAAAAGTCATAATTCACATCCAACAGTCATTTAGAGTCAAAAGAATAAATGTTAAAATTTCATCATTATAGACCATTTTGGGAACGTTCGACATGTCCGGAGTCATCGTTTTTCATCCGAAAATTGATTTTTTGGACTGTTCCAAAAATGATTCAAAATGTCAATTGGATCGTGCCTCATGTTGAATAACCACTTTTTAAACCCTCAAAGTGAACAAAATTGCCATTTTTACAGAGTTTTGCCTACTCAAAAGCTTCAATTTTGACCCGTTTCAGGCACAGAAATGACTTTAAACACACTTATTTTAGTTGAAAAAGTCATAATGCACATCCAACAGTCATTTAGAGTCAAAAGATTAAATGTTAAAATTTCATCATTATAGACCATTTTGGGAACGTTCGACATGTCCGGAGTCATCGTTTTTCATCCGAAAATTGATTTTTGGGACTGTACCAAAAATGATTCAAAATGTCAATTGGATCGTGCCTTATGTTGAATAACCACTTTTTAAACCCTCACAGTGACCAAAAGTGCCATTTTTACAGAGTTTTGCTTACTCAAAAGCTTCAATTTTGACCTGTTTCAGGCACAGAAATGACTTTAAACACACTTATTTTAGTTGAAAAAGTCATAATTCACATCCAACAGTCATTTAGAGTCAAAAGATTAAATGTTAAAATTTCATCATTATAGACCATTTTGGGAACGTTCGACATGTCCGGAGTCATCGTTTTTCATCCGAAAATTGATTTTTGGGACTGTACCAAAAATGATTCAAAATGTCAATTGGATCGTGCCTCATGTTGAATAACCACTTTTTAAACCCTCACAGTGACCAAAAGTGCCATTTTTACAGAGTTTTGCTTACTCAAAAGCTTCAATTTTGACCCGTTTCAGGCACAGAAATGACTTTAAACACACTTATTTTAGTTGAAAAAGTCATAATTCACATCCAACAGTCATTTAGAGTCAAAAGATTAAATGTTAAAATTTCATCATTATAGACCATTTTGGGAACGTTCGACATGTCCGGAGTCATCGTTTTTCATCCGAAAATTGATTTTTTGGACTGTACCAAAAATGATTCAAAATGTCAATTGGATCGTGCCTCATGTTGAATAACCACTTTTTAAACCCTCACAGTGACCAAAATTGCCATTTTTACAGAGTTTTGCTTACTCAAAAGCTTCAATTTTGACCCGTTTAAGTCACAGAAATGACTTTAAACACACTTATTTTAGTTGAAAAAGTCATAATTCACATCCAACAGTCATTTAGAGTCAAAAGATTAAATGTTAAAATTTCATCATTATAGACCATTTTGGGAACGTTCGACATGTCCGGAGTCATCGTTTTTCATCCGAAAATCGATTTTTTGGACTGTACCAAAAATTATTCAAAATGTCAATTGGATCATGTCTCATGTTGAATAACCACTTTTTAAACCCTCACAGTGACCAAAAGTGCCATTTTTACAGAGTTTTGCTTACTCAAAAGCTTCAATTTTGACCCGTTTCAGGCACAGAAATGACTTTAAACACACTTATTTTAGTTGAAAAAGTCATAATTCACATCCAACAGTCATTTAGAGTCAAAAGATTAAATGTTAAAATTTCATCATTATAGACCATTTTGGGAACGTTCGACATGTCCGGAGTCATCGTTTTTCATCCGAAAATTGATTTTTTGGACTGTACCAAAAATGATTCAAAATGTCAATTGGATCGTGCCTCATGTTGAATAACCACTTTTTAAACACTCACATTGACCAAAATTGCATTTTTACAGAGTTTTCCTTACTCAAAAGCTTCAATTTTGACCCGTTTCAGGCACAGAAATGACTTTAAACACACTTATTTTAGTTGAAAAAGTCGTAATTCACATCCAACAGTCATTTAGAGTCAAAAGATTAAATGTTAAAATTTCATCATTATAGACCATTTTGGGAACGTTCGGCATGTCCGGAGTCATTGTTTTTCATCCGAAAATTGATTTTTTGGACTGTACCAAAAATGATTCAAAATGTCAATTGGATCGTGCCTCATGTTGAATAACCACTTTTTAAACCCTCACAGTGACCAAAATTGCCATGTTTACAGAGTTTTCCTTACTCAAAAGCTTCAATTTTGACCCGTTTCAGGCACAGAAATGACTTTAAACACACTTATTTTAGTTGAAAAAGTCATAATTCACATCCAACAGTCATTTAGAGTCAAAAGAATAAATGTTAAAATTTCATCATTATAGACCATTTTGGCAACGTTCGACATGTCCGGAGTCATCGTTTTTCATCCGAAAATTGATTTTTTGGACTGTTCCAAAAATGATTCAAAATGTCAATTGGATCGTGCCTCATGTTGAATAACCACTTTTTAAACCCTCAAAGTGAACAAAATTGCCATTTTTACAGAGTTTTGCCTACTCAAAAGCTTCAATTTTGACCCGTTTCAGGCACAGAAATGACTTTAAACACACTTATTTTAGTTGAAAAAGTCATAATGCACATCCAACAGTCATTTAGAGTCAAAAGATTAAATGTTAAAATTTCATCATTATAGACCATTTTGGGAACGTTCGACATGTCCGGAGTCATCGTTTTTCATCCGAAAATTGATTTTTGGGACTGTACCAAAAATGATTCAAAATGTCAATTGGATCGTGCCTTATGTTGAATAACCACTTTTTAAACCCTCACAGTGACCAAAAGTGCCATTTTTACAGAGTTTTGCTTACTCAAAAGCTTCAATTTTGACCCGTTTCAGGCACAGAAATGACTTTAAACACACTTATTTTAGTTGAAAAAGTCATAATTCACATCCAACAGTCATTTAGAGTCAAAAGATTAAATGTTAAAATTTCATCATTATAGACCATTTTGGGAACGTTCGACATGTCCGGAGTCATCGTTTTTCATCCGAAAATTGATTTTTGGGACTGTACCAAAAATGATTCAAAATGTCAATTGGATCGTGCCTCATGTTGAATAACCACTTTTTAAACCCTCACAGTGACCAAAAGTGCCATTTTTACAGAGTTTTGCTTACTCAAAAGCTTCAATTTTGACCCGTTTCAGGCACAGAAATGACTTTAAACACACTTATTTTAGTTGAAAAAGTCATAATTCACATCCAACAGTCATTTAGAGTCAAAAGATTAAATGTTAAAATTTCATCATTATAGACCATTTTGGGAACGTTCGACATGTCCGGAGTCATCGTTTTTCATCCGAAAATTGATTTTTTGGACTGTACCAAAAATGATTCAAAATGTCAATTGGATCGTGCCTCATGTTGAATAACCACTTTTTAAACCCTCACAGTGACCAAAATTGCCATTTTTACAGAGTTTTGCTTACTCAAAAGCTTCAATTTTGACGCGTTTCAGGCACAGAAATGACTTTAAACACACTTATTTTAGTTGAAAAAGTCATAATTCAGATCCAACAGTCATTTAGAGTCAAAAGATTAAATGTTAAAATTTCATCATTATTGACCATTTTGGGAACGTTCGACATGTCCGGAGTCATCGTTTTTCATCCGAAAATTGATTTTTGGGACTGTACCAAAAATGATTCAAAATGTCAATTGGATCGTGCCTCATGTTGAATAACCACTTTTTAAACCCTCACAGTGACCAAAAGTGCCATTTTTACAGAGTTTTGCTTACTCAAAAGCTTCAATTTTGACCCATTTCAGGCACAGAAATGACTTTAAACACACTTATTTTAGTTGAAAAAGTCATAATTCACATCCAACAGTCATTTAGAGTCAAAAGATTAAATGTTAAAATTTCATCATTATAGACCATTTTGGGAACGTTCGGCACGTCCGAAATCATCGTTTTTCATCCGAAAATTGATTTTTTGGACTGTACCAAAAATGATTCAAAATGTCAATTGGATCGTGCCTCATGTTGAATAACCACTTTTTAAACCCTCACAGTGACCAAAATGGCCATTTTTACAGAGTTTTGCTTACTCAAAAGCTTCAATTTTGACCCGTTTCAGTCACAGAAATGACTTTAAACACACTTATTTTAGTTGAAAAAGTCATAATTCACATCCAACAGTCATTTAGAGTCAAAACATTAAATGTTAAAATTTCATCATTATAGACCATTTTGGGAACGTTCGACATGTCCGGAGTCATCGTTTTCCATCCGAAAATCGATTTTTTGGACTGTACCAAAAATGATTCAAAATGTCAATTGGATCGTGCCTCATGTTGAATAACCACTTTTTAAACACTCACATTGACCAAAATTGCATTTTTACAGAGTTTTCCTTACTCAAAAGCTTCAATTTTGACCCGTTTCAGGCACAGAAATGACTTTAAACACACTTATTTTAGTTGAAAAAGTCGTAATTCACATCCAACAGTCATTTAGAGTCAAAAGATTAAATGTTAAAATTTCATCATTATAGACCATTTTGGGAACGTTCGACATGTCCGGAGTCATCGTTTTTCATCCGAAAATTGATTTTTTGGACTGTTCCAAAAATGATTCAAAATGTCAATTGGATCGTGCCTCATGTTGAATAACCACTTTTTAAACCCTCAAAGTGAACAAAATTGCCATTTTTACAGAGTTTTGCCTACTCAAAAGCTTCAATTTTGACCCGTTTCAGGCACAGAAATGACTTTAAACACACTTATTTTAGTTGAAAAAGTCATAATGCACATCCAACAGTCATTTAGAGTCAAAAGATTAAATGTTAAAATTTCATCATTATAGACCATTTTGGGAACGTTCGACATGTCCGGAGTCATCGTTTTTCATCCGAAAATTGATTTTTGGGACTGTACCAAAAATGATTCAAAATGTCAATTGGATCGTGCCTCATGTTGAATAACCACTTTTCAAACCCTCACAGTGACCAAAAGTGCCATTTTTACAGAGTTTTGCTTACTCAAAAGCTTCAATTTTGACCCGTTTCAGGCACAGAAATGACTTTAAACACACTTATTTTAGTTGAAAAAGTCGTAATTCACATCCAACAGTCATTTAGAGTCAAAAGATTAAATGTTAAAATTTCATCATTATAGACCATTTTGGGAACGTTCGGCATGTCCGGAGTCATCGTTTTTCATCCGAAAATTGATTTTTTGGACTGTACCAAAAATGATTCAAAATGTCAATTGGAACGTGCCTCATGTTGAATAACCACTTTTTAAACCCTCACAGTGACCAAAAGTGCCATTTTTACAGAGTTTTACTTACTCAAAAGCTTCAATTTTGACCCGTTTCAGGCACAGAAATGACTTTAAACACACTTATTTTAGTTGAAAAAGTCATAATTCACATCCAACAGTCATTTAGAGTCAAAAGATTAAATGTTAAAATTTCATCATTATAGACCATTTTGGGAACGTTCGGCATGTCCGGAGTAATCGCTTTTCATCCGAAAATTGATTTTTTGGATTGTACCAAAAATGATTCAAAATGTCAATTGGATCGTGCCTCATGTTGAATAACCACTTTTTAAACCCTCACAGTGACCAAAATGGCCATTTTTACAGAGTTTTGCTTACTCAAAAGCTTCAATTTTGACCCGTTTCAGTCACAGAAATGACTTTAAACACACTTATTTTAGTTGAAAAAGTCATAATTCACATCCAACAGTCATTTAGAGTCAAAAGATTAAATGTTAAAATTTCATCATTATAGACCATTTTGGGAACGTTCGACATGTCCGGAGTCATCGTTTTTCATCCGAAAATTGATTTTTGGGACTGTACCAAAAATGATTCAAAATGTCAATTGGATCGTGCCTCATGTTGAATAACCACTTTTTAAACCCTCACAGTGACCAAAAGTGCCATTTTTACAGAGTTTTGCTTACTCAAAAGCTTCAATTTTGACCCGTTTCAGGCACAGAAATGACTTTAAACACACTTATTTTAGTTGAAAAAGTCATAATTCACATCCAACAGTCATTTAGAGTCAAAAGATTAAATGTTAAAATTTCATCATTATAGACCATTTTGGGAACGTTCGACATGTCCGGAGTCATCGTTTTTCATCCGAAAATTGATTTTTTGGACTGTACCAAAAATGATTCAAAATGTCAATTGGATCGTGCCTCATGTTGAATAACCACTTTTTAAACCCTCACAGTGACCAAAATTGCCATTTTTACAGAGTTTTGCTTACTCAAAAGCTTCAATTTTGACCCGTTTCAGGCACAGAAATGACTTTAAACACACTTATTTTAGTTGAAAAAGTCATAATTCAGATCCAACAGTCATTTAGAGTCAAAAGATTAAATGTTAAAATTTCATCATTATTGACCATTTTGGGAACGTTCGACATGTCCGGAGTCATCGTTTTTCATCCGAAAATTGATTTTTGGCACTGTACCAAAAATGATTCAAAATGTCAATTGGATCGTGCCTCATGTTGAATAACCACTTTTTAAACCCTCACAGTGACCAAAAGTGCCATTTTTACAGAGTTTTGCTTACTCAAAAGCTTCAATTTTGACCCATTTCAGGGACAGAAATGACTTTAAACACACTTATTTTAGTTGAAAAAGTCATAATTCACATCCAACAGTCATTTAGAGTCAAAAGATTAAATGTTAAAATTTCATCATTATAGACCATTTTGGGAACGTTCGGCACGTCCGAAATCATCGTTTTTCATCCGAAAATTGATTTTTTGGACTGTACCAAAAATGATTCAAAATGTCAATTGGATCGTGCCTCATGTTGAATAACCACTTTTTAAACCCTCACAGTGACCAAAATGGCCATTTTTACAGAGTTTTGCTTACTCAAAAGCTTCAATTTTGACCCGTTTCAGTCACAGAAATGACTTTAAACACACTTATTTTAGTTGAAAAAGTCATAATTCACATCCAACAGTCATTTAGAGTCAAAACATTAAATGTTAAAATTTCATCATTATAGACCATTTTGGGAACGTTCGACATGTCCGGAGTCATCGTTTTCCATCCGAAAATCGATTTTTTGGACTGTACCAAAAATGATTCAAAATGTCAATTGGGTCATGCCTCATGTTGAATAACCACTTTTTAAACCCTCACAGTGACCAAAAGTGCAATTTTTACAGAGTTTTGCTTACTCAAAAGCTTCAATTTTGACCCATTTCAGGCACAGAAATGACTTTAAACACACTTATTTTAGTTGAAAAAGTCATAATTCACATCCAACAGTCATTTAGAGTCAAAAGATTAAATGTTAAAATTTCATCATTATAGACCATTTTGGGAACGTTCGACATGTCCGGAGTCATCGTTTTTCATCCGAAAATTGATTTTTTGGACTGTACCAAAAATGATTCAAAATGTCAATTGGATCGTGCCTCATGTTGAATAACCACTTTTTAAACCCTCACAGTGACCAAAAGTGCCATTTTTACAGAGTTTTGCTTACTCAAAAGCTTCAATTTTGACCCGTTTCAGGCACAGAAATGACTTTAAACACACTTATTTTAGTTGAAAAAGTCATAATGCACATCCAACAGTCATTTAGAGTCAAAAGATTAAATGTTAAAATTTCATCATTATAGACCATTTTGGGAACGTTCGACATGTCCGGAGTCATCGTTTTTCATCCGAAAATTGATTTTTGGGACTGTACCAAAAATGATTCAAAATGTCAATTGGATCGTGCCTCATGTTGAATAACCACTTTTTAAACCCTCACAGTGACCAAAAGTGCCATTTTTACAGAGTTTTGCTTACTCAAAAGCTTCAATTTTGACCCGTTTCAGGCACAGAAATGACTTTAAACACACTTATTTTAGTTGAAAAAGTCACAATTCACATCCAACAGTCATTTAGAGTCAAAAGATTGAATGTTAAAATGTCATCATTATAGACCATTTTGGGAACGTTCGACATGTCCGGAGTCATCGTTTTTCATCCGAAAATGGATTTTTTGGACTGTACCAAAAATGATTCAAAATGTCAATTGGATCGTGCCTCATGTTGAATAACCACTTTTTAAACCCTCACAGTGACCAAAAGTGCCATTTTTACAGAGTTTTGCTTACTCAAAAGCTTCAATTTTGACCCGTTTCAGGCACAGAATTGACTTTAAACACACTTATTTTAGTTGAAAAAGTCATAATTCACATCCAACAGTCATTTAGAGTCAAAAGATTAAATGTTAAAATTTCATCATTATAGACCATTTTGGGAACGTTCGGCATGTCCGGAGTCATCGTTTTTCATCCGAAAATTGATTTTTTTGGACTGTACCAAAAATGATTCAAAATGTCAATTGGATCGTGCCTCATGTTGAATAACCACTTTTTAAACCCTCACAGTGACCAAAATGGCCATTTTTACAGAGTTTTGCTTACTCAAAAGCTTCAATATTGACCCGTTTCAGTCACAGAAATGACTTTAAACACACTTATTTTAGTTGAAAAAGTCATAATTCACATCCAACAGTCATTTAGAGTAAAAAGATTAAATGTTAAAATTTCATCATTATAGACCATTTTGGGAACGTTCGACATGTCCGGAGTCATCGTTTTTCATCCGAAAATCGATTTTTTTGGACTGTACCAAAAATGATTCAAAATGTCAATAGGATCATGCCTCATGTTGAATAACCACTTTTTAAACCCTCACAGTGACCAAAAGTGCCATTTTTACAGAGTTTTGCTTACTCAAAAGCTTCAATTTTGACCCGTTTCAGGCACAGAAATGACTTTAAACACACTTATTTTAGTTGAAAAAGTCATAATTCACATCCAACAGTCATTTAGAGTCAAAAGATTAAATGTTAAAATTTCATCATTATAGTCCATTTTGGGAACGTTCGACATGTCCGGAGTCATCGTTTTTCATCCGAAAATTGATTTTTTGGACTGTTTCAAAAATGATTCAAAATGTCAATTGGATCGTGCCTCATGTTGAATAACCACTTTTTAAACCCTCACAGTGACCAAAAGTGCCATTTTTACAGAGTTTTGCTTACTCAAAAGCTTCAATTTTGACCCGTTTCAGGCACAGAAATGACTTTAAACACACCTATTTTAGTTGAAAAAGTCATAATTCACATCCAACAGTCATTTAGAGTCAAAAGATTAAATGTTAAAATTTCATCATTATAGACCATTTTGGGAACGTTCGACATGTCCGGAGTCATCGTTTTTCATCCGAAAATCGATTTTTTGGACTGTACCAAAAATGATTCAAAATGTCAATTGGATCGTGCCTCATGTTGAATAACCACTTTTTAAACCATCACAGTGACCAAAATGGCCATTTTTACAGAGTTTTGCTTACTCAAAAGCTTCAATTTTGACCCGTTTCAGTCACAGAAATGACTTTAAACACACTTATTTTAGTTGAAAAAGTCATAATTCACATCCAACAGTCATTTAGAGTCAAAAGATTAAATGTTAAAATTTCATCATTATAGTCCATTTTGGGAACGTTCGACATGTCCAGAGTCATCGTTTTTCATCCGAAAATCGATTTTTTGGACTTTACCAAAAATGATTCAAAATGTCAATTGGATCATGCCTCATGTTGAATAACCACTTTTTAAACCCTCACAGTGAACAAAATTGCCATTTTTACAGAGTTTTGCCTACTCAAAAGCTTCAATTTTGACCCGTTTCAGGCACAGAAATGACTTTAAACACACTTATTTTAGTTGAAAAAGTCATAATGCACATCCAACAGTCATTTAGAGTCAAAAGATTAAATGTTAAAATTTCATCATTATAGACCATTTTGGGAACGTTCGACATGTCCGGAGTCATCGTTTTTCATCCGAAAATTGATTTTTGGGACTGTACCAAAAATGATTCAAAATGTCAATTGGATCGTGCCTCATGTTGAATAACCACTTTTTAAACCCTCAAAGTGAACAAAATTGCCATTTTTACAGAGTTTTGCCTACTCAAAAGCTTCAATTTTGACCCGTTTCAGGCACAGAAATGACTTTAAACACACTTATTTTAGTTGAAAAAGTCATAATGCACATCCAACAGTCATTTAGAGTCAAAAGATTAAATGTTAAAATTTCATCATTATAGACCATTTTGGGAACGTTCGACATGTCCGGAGTCATCGTTTTTCATCCGAAAATTGAATTTTTGGGACTGTACCAAAAATGATTCAAAATGTCAATTGGATCGTGCCTCATGTTGAATAACCACTTTTTAAACCCTCACAGTGACCAAAAGTGCCATTTTTACAGAGTTTTGCTTACTCAAAAGCTTCAATTTTGACCCGTTTCAGGCATAGAAATGACTTTAAACACACTTATTTTAGTTGAAAAAGTCGTAATTCACATCCAACAGTCATTTAGAGTCAAAAGATTAAATGTTAAAATTTCATCATTATAGACCATTTTGGGAACGTTCGGCATGTCCGGAGTCATCGTTTTTCATCCGAAAATTGATTTTTTGGACTGTACCAAAAATGATTCAAAATGTCAATTGGATCGTGCCTCATGTTGAATAACCACTTTTTAAACCCTCACAGTGAACAAAATTGCCATTTTTACAGAGTTTTGCCTACTCAAAAGCTTCAATTTTGACCCGTTTCAGGCACAGAAATGACTTTAAACACACTTATTTTAGTTGAAAAAGTCATAATGCACATCCAACAGTCATTTAGAGTCAAAAGATTAAATGTTAAAATTTCATCATTATAGACCATTTTGGGAACGTTCGACATGTCCGGAGTCATCGTTTTTCATCCGAAAATTGATTTTTGGGACTGTACCAAAAATGATTCAAAATGTCAATTGGATCGTGCCTCATGTTGAATAACCACTTTTTAAACCCTCACAGTGACCAAAAGTGCCATTTTTACAGAGTTTTGCTTACTCAAAAGCTTCAATTTTGACCCGTTTCAGGCACAGAATTGACTTTAAACACACTTATTTTAGTTGAAAAAGTCATAATTCACATCCAACAGTCATTTAGAGTCAAAAGATTAAATGTTAAAATTTCATCATTATAGACCATTTTGGGAACGTTCGACATGTCCGGAGTCATCGTTTTTCATCCGAAAATTGATTTTTGGGACTGTACCAAAATTGATTCAAAATGTCAATTGGATCGTGCCTCATGTTGAATAACCACTTTTTAAACCCTCACAGTGACCAAAAGTGCCATTTTTACAGAGTTTTGCTTACTCAAAAGCTTCAATTTTGAAACGTTTCAGGCACAGAAATGACTTTAAACACACTTATTTTAGTTGAAAAAGTCATAATTCAGATCCAACAGTCATTTAGAGTCAAAAGATTAAATGTTAAAATTTCATCATTATTGACCATTTTGGGAACGTTCGACATGTCCGGAGTCATCGTTTTTCATCCGAAAATTGATTTTTGGGACTGTACCAAAAATGATTCAAAATGTCAATTGGATCGTGCCTCATGTTGAATAACCACTTTTTAAACCCTCACAGTGACCAAAAGTGCCATTTTTACAGAGTTTTGCTTACTCAAAAGCTTCAATTTTGACCCATTTCAGGCACAGAAATGACTTTAAACACACTTATTTTAGTTGAAAAAGTCATAATTCACATCCAACAGTCATTTAGAGTCAAAAGATTAAATGTTAAAATTTCATCATTATAGACCATTTTGGGAACGTTCGACATGTCCGGAGTCATCGTTTTTCATCCGAAAATTGATTTTTTGGACTGTACCAAAAATGATTCAAAATGTCAATTGGATCGTGCCTCATGTTGAATAACCACTTTTTAAACCCTCACAGTGACCAAAAGTGCCATTTTTACAGAGTTTTGCTTACTCAAAAGCTTCAATTTTGACCCGTTTCAGGCACAGAAATGACTTTAAACACACTTATTTTAGTTGAAAAAGTCATAATGCACATCCAACAGTCATTTAGAGTCAAAAGATTAAATGTTAAAATTTCATCATTATAGACCATTTTGGGAACGTTCGACATGTCCGGAGTCATCGTTTTTCATCCGAAAATGGATTTTTTGGACTGTACCAAAAATGATTCAAAATGTCAATTGGATCGTGCCTCATGTTGAATAACCACTTTTTAAACCCTCACAGTGACCAAAAGTGCCATTTTTACAGAGTTTTGCTTACTCAAAAGCTTCAATTTTGACCTGTTTCAGGCACAGAATTGACTTTAAACACACTTATTTTAGTTGAAAAAGTCATAATTCACATCCAACAGTCATTTAGAGTCAAAAGATTAAATGTTAAAATTTCATCATTATAGACCATTTTGGGAACGTTCGGCATGTCCGGAGTCATCGTTTTTCATCCGAAAATTGATTTTTTTGGACTGTACCAAAAATGATTCAAAATGTCAATTGGATCGTGCCTCATGTTGAATAACCACTTTTTAAACCCTCACAGTGACCAAAATGGCCATTTTTACAGAGTTTTGCTTACTCAAAAGCTTCAATTTTGACCCGTTTCAGTCACAGAAATGACTTTAAACACACTTATTTTAGTTGAAAAAGTCATAATTCACATCCAACAGTCATTTAGAGTAAAAAGATTAAATGTTAAAATTTCATCATTATAGACCATTTTGGGAACGTTCGACATGTCCGGAGTCATTGTTTTTCATCCGAAAATCGATTTTTTTGGACTGTACCAAAAATGATTCAAAATGTCAATTGGATCATGCCTCATGTTGAATAACCACTTTTTAAACCCTCACAGTGACCAAAAGTGCCATTTTTACAGAGTTTTGCTTACTCAAAAGCTTCAATTTTGACCCGTTTCAGGCACAGAAATGACTTTAAACACACTTATTTTAGTTGAAAAAGTCATAATTCACATCCAACAGTCATTTAGAGTCAAAAGATTAAATGTTAAAATTTCATCATTATAGACCATTTTGGGAACGTTCGACATGTCCGGAGTCATCGTTTTTCATCCGAAAATTGATTTTTTGGACTGTACCAAAAATGATTCAAAATGTCAATTGGATCGTGCCTCATGTTGAATAACCACTTTTTAAACCCTCACAGTGACCAAAAGTGCCATTTTTACAGAGTTTTGCTTACTCAAAAGCTTCAATTTTGACCCGTTTCAGGCACAGAAATGACTTTAAACACACTTATTTTAGTTGAAAAAGTCATAATTCACATCCAACAGTCATTTAGAGTCAAAAGATTAAATGTTAAAATTTCATCATTATAGACCATTTTGGGAACGTTCGACATGTCCGGAGTCATCGTTTTTCATCCGAAAATCGATTTTTTGGACTGTACCAAAAATGATTCAAAATGTCAATTGGATCGTGCCTCATGTTGAATAACCACTTTTTAAACCATCACAGTGACCAAAATGGCCATTTTTACAGAGTTTTGCTTACTCAAAAGCTTCAATTTTGACCCGTTTCAGTCACAGAAATGACTTTAAACACACTTATTTTAGTTGAAAAAGTCATAATTCACATCCAACAGTCATTTAGAGTCAAAAGATTAAATGTTAAAATTTCATCATTATAGTCCATTTTGGGAACGTTCGACATGTCCAGAGTCATCGTTTTTCATCCGAAAATCGATTTTTTGGACTGTACCAAAAATGATTCAAAATGTCAATTGGATCATGCCTCATGTTGAATAACCACTTTTTAAACCCTCACAGTGAACACAATTGCCATTTTTACAGAGTTTTGCCTACTCAAAAGCTTCAATTTTGACCCGTTTCAGGCACAGAAATGACTTTAAACACACTTATTTTAGTTGAAAAAGTCATAATGCACATCCAACAGTCATTTAGAGTCAAAAGATTAAATGTTAAAATTTCATCATTATAGACCATTTTGGGAACGTTCAACATGTCCGGAGTCATCGTTTTTCATCCGAAAATTGATTTTTGGGACTGTACCAAAAATGATTCAAAATGTCAATTGGATCGTGCCTCATGTTGAATAACCACTTTTTAAACCCTCACAGTGACCAAAAGTGCCATTTTTACAGAGTTTTGCTTACTCAAAAGCTTCAATTTTGACCCGTTTCAGGCACAGAAATGACTTTAAACACTTATTTTAGTTGAAAAAGTCATAATTCACATCCAACAGTCATTTAGAGTCAAAAGATTAAATGTTAAAATTTCATCATTATAGACCATTTTGGGAACGTTCGACATGTCCGGAGTCATCGTTTTTCATCCGAAAATTGATTTTTGGGACTGTACCAAAAATGATTCAAAATGTCAATTGGATCGTGCCTCATGTTGAATAACCACTTTTTAAACCCTCAAAGTGAACAAAATTGCCATTTTTACAGAGTTTTGCCTACTCAAAAGCTTCAATTTTGACCCGTTTCAGGCACAGAAATGACTTTAAACACACTTATTTTAGTTGAAAAAGTCATAATGCACATCCAACAGTCATTTAGAGTCAAAAGATTAAATGTTAAAATTTCATCATTATAGACCATTTTGGGAACGTTCGACATGTCCGGAGTCATCGTTTTTCATCCGAAAATTGATTTTTGGGACTGTACCAAAAATGATTCAAAATGTCAATTGGATCGTGCCTCATGTTGAATAACCACTTTTTAAACCCTCACAGTGACCAAAAGTGCCATTTTTACAGAGTTTTGCTTACTCAAAAGCTTCAATTTTGACCCGTTTCAGGCACAGAAATGACTTTAAACACACTTATTTTAGTTGAAAAAGTCGTAATTCACATCCAACAGTCATTTAGAGTCAAAAGATTAAATGTTAAAATTTCATCATTATAGACCATTTTGGGAACGTTCGGCATGTCCGGAGTCATCGTTTTTCATCCGAAAATTGATTTTTTGGACTGTACCAAAAATGATTCAAAATGTCAATTGGAACGTGCCTCATGTTGAATAACCACTTTTTAAACCCTCACAGTGACCAAAAGTGCCATTTTTACAGAGTTTTGCTTACTCAAAAGCTTCAATTTTGACCCGTTTCAGGCACAGAAATGACTTTAAACACACTTATTTTAGTTGAAAAAGTCATAATGCACATCCAACAGTCATTTAGAGTCAAAAGATTAAATGTTAAAATTTCATCATTATAGACCATTTTGGGAACGTTCGACATGTCCGGAGTCATCGTTTTTCATCCGAAAATTGATTTTTGGGACTGTACCAAAAATGATTCAAAATGTCAATTGGATCGTGCCTCATGTTGAATAACCACTTTTTAAACCCTCACAGTGACCAAAAGTGCCATTTTTACAGAGTTTTGCTTACTCAAAAGCTTCAATTTTGACCCGTTTCAGGCACAGAAATGACTTTAAACACACTTATTTTAGTTGAAAAAGTCGTAATTCACATCCAACAGTCATTTAGAGTCAAAAGATTAAATGTTAAAATTTCATCATTATAGACCATTTTGGGAACGTTCGGCATGTCCGGAGTCATCGTTTTTCATCCGAAAATTGATTTTTTGGACTGTACCAAAAATGATTCAAAATGTCAATTGGAACGTGCCTCATGTTGAATAACCACTTTTTAAACCCTCACAGTGACCAAAAGTGCCATTTTTACAGAGTTTTACTTACTCAAAAGCTTCAATTTTGACCCGTTTCAGGCACAGAAATGACTTTAAACACACTTATTTTAGTTGAAAAAGTCATAATTCACATCCAACAGTCATTTAGAGTCAAAAGATTAAATGTTAAAATTTCATCATTATAGACCATTTTGGGAACGTTCGGCATGTCCGGAGTAATCGCTTTTCATCCGAAAATTGATTTTTTGGATTGTACCAAAAATGATTCAAAATGTCAATTGGATCGTGCCTCATGTTGAATAACCACTTTTTAAACCCTCACAGTGACCAAAATGGCCATTTTTACAGAGTTTTGCTTACTCAAAAGCTTCAATTTTGACCCGTTTCAGTCACAGAAATGACTTTAAACACACTTATTTTAGTTGAAAAAGTCATAATTCACATCCAACAGTCATTTAGAGTCAAAAGATTAAATGTTAAAATTTCATCATTATAGACCATTTTGGGAACGTTCGACATGTCCGGAGTCATCGTTTTTCATCCGAAAATTGATTTTTGGGACTGTACCAAAAATGATTCAAAATGTCAATTGGATCGTGCCTCATGTTGAATAACCACTTTTTAAACCCTCACAGTGACCAAAAGTGCCATTTTTACAGAGTTTTGCTTACTCAAAAGCTTCAATTTTGACCCGTTTCAGGCACAGAAATGACTTTAAACACACTTATTTTAGTTGAAAAAGTCATAATTCACATCCAACAGTCATTTAGAGTCAAAAGATTAAATGTTAAAATTTCATCATTATAGACCATTTTGGGAACGTTCGACATGTCCGGAGTCATCGTTTTTCATCAGAAAATTGATTTTTTGGACTGTACCAAAAATGATTCAAAATGTCAATTGGATCGTGCCTCATGTTGAATAACCACTTTTTAAACCCTCACAGTGACCAAAATTGCCATTTTTACAGAGTTTTGCTTACTCAAAAGCTTCAATTTTGACCCGTTTCAGGCACAGAAATGACTTTAAACACACTTATTTTAGTTGAAAAAGTCATAATTCAGATCCAACAGTCATTTAGAGTCAAAAGATTAAATGTTAAAATTTCATCATTATTGACCATTTTGGGAACGTTCGACATGTCTGGAGTCATCGTTTTTCATCCGAAAATTGATTTTTGGGACTGTACCAAAAATGATTCAAAATGTCAATTGGATCGTGCCTCATGTTGAATAACCACTTTTTAAACCCTCACAGTGACCAAAAGTGCCATTTTTACAGAGTTTTGCTTACTCAAAAGCTTCAATTTTGACCCGTTTCAGGCATAGAAATGACTTTAAACACACTTATTTTAGTTGAAAAAGTCGTAATTCACATCCAACAGTCATTTAGAGTCAAAAGATTAAATGTTAAAATTTCATCATTATAGACCATTTTGGGAACGTTCGGCATGTCCGGAGTCATCGTTTTTCATCCGAAAATTGATTTTTTGGACTGTACCAAAAATGATTCAAAATGTCAATTGGAACGTGCCTCATGTTGAATAACCACTTTTTAAACCCTCACAGTGACCAAAAGTGCCATTTTTACAGAGTTTTGCTTACTCAAAAGCTTCAATTTTGACCCGTTTCAGGCACAGAAATGACTTTAAACACACTTATTTTAGTTGAAAAAGTCACAATTCACATCCAACAGTCATTTAGAGTCAAAAGATTGAATGTTAAAATGTCATCATTATAGACCATTTTGGGAACGTTCGACATGTCCGGAGTCATCGTTTTTCATCCGAAAATGGATTTTTTGGACTGTACCAAAAATGATTCAAAATGTCAGTTGGATCGTGCCTCATGTTGAATAACCACTTTTTAAACCCTCACAGTGACCAAAAGTGCCATTTTTACAGAGTTTTGCTTACTCAAAAGCTTCAATTTTGACCCGTTTCAGGCACAGAATTGACTTTAAACACACTTATTTTAGTTGAAAAAGTCATAATTCACATCCAACAGTCATTTAGAGTCAAAAGATTAAATGTTAAAATTTCATCATTATAGACCATTTTGGGAACGTTCGGCATGTCCGGAGTCATCGTTTTTCATCCGAAAATTGATTTTTTTGGACTGTACCAAAAATGATTCAAAATGTCAATTGGATCGTGCCTCATGTTGAATAACCACTTTTTAAACCCTCACAGTGACCAAAATGGCCATTTTTACAGAGTTTTGCTTACTCAAAAGCTTCAATTTTGACCCGTTTCAGTCACAGAAATGACTTTAAACACACTTATTTTAGTTGAAAAAGTCATAATTCACATCCAACAGTCATTTAGAGTCAAAAGATTAAATGTTAAAATTTCATCATTATAGACCATTTTGGGAACGTTCGACATGTCCGGAGTCATCGTTTTTCATCCGAAAATTGATTTTTGGGACTGTACCAAAAATGATTCAAAATGTCAATTGGATCGTGCCTCATGTTGAATAACCACTTTTTAAACCCTCACAGTGACCAAAAGTGCCATTTTTACAGAGTTTTGCTTACTCAAAAGCTTCAATTTTGAAACGTTTCAGGCACAGAAATGACTTTAAACACACTTATTTTAGTTGAAAAAGTCATAATTCACATCCAACAGTCATTTAGAGTCAAAAGATTAAATGTTAAAATTTCATCATTATAGACCATTTTGGGAACGTTCGACATGTCCGGAGTCATCGTTTTTCATCCGAAAATTGATTTTTTGGACTGTACCAAAAATGATTCAAAATGTCAATTGGATCGTGCCTCATGTTGAATAACCACTTTTTAAACCCTCACAGTGACCAAAATTGCCATTTTTACAGAGTTTTGCTTACTCAAAAGCTTCAATTTTGACCCGTTTCAGGCACAGAAATGACTTTAAACACACTTATTTTAGTTGAAAAAGTCATAATTCAGATCCAACAGTCATTTAGAGTCAAAAGATTAAATGTTAAAATTTCATCATTATTGACCATTTTGGGAACGTTCGACATGTCCGGAGTCATCGTTTTTCATCCGAAAATTGATTTTTGGGACTGTACCAAAAATGATTCAAAATGTCAATTGGATCGTGCCTCATGTTGAATAACCACTTTTTAAACCCTCACAGTGACCAAAAGTGCCATTTTTACAGAGTTTTGCTTACTCAAAAGCTTCAATTTTGACCCATTTCAGGCACAGAAATGACTTTAAACACACTTATTTTAGTTGAAAAAGTCATAATTCACATCCAACAGTCATTTAGAGTCAAAAGATTAAATGTTAAAATTTCATCATTATAGACCATTTTGGGAACGTTCGGCACGTCCGAAATCATCGTTTTTCATCCGAAAATTGATTTTTTGGACTGTACCAAAAATGATTCAAAATGTCAATTGGATCGTGCCTCATGTTGAATAACCACTTTTTAAACCCTCACAGTGACCAAAATGGCCATTTTTACAGAGTTTTGCTTACTCAAAAGCTTCAATTTTGACCCGTTTCAGTCACAGAAATGACTTTAAACACACTTATTTTAGTTGAAAAAGTCATAATTCACATCCAACAGTCATTTAGAGTCAAAACATTAAATGTTAAAATTTCATCATTATAGACCATTTTGGGAACGTTCGACATGTCCGGAGTCATCGTTTTCCATCCGAAAATCGATTTTTTGGACTGTACCAAAAATGATTCAAAATGTCAATTGGATCATGCCTCATGTTGAATAACCACTTTTTAAACCCTCACAGTGACCAAAAGTGCAATTTTTACAGAGTTTTGCTTACTCAAAAGCTTCAATTTTGACCCATTTCAGGCACAGAAATGACTTTAAACACACTTATTTTAGTTGAAAAAGTCATAATTCACATCCAACAGTCATTTAGAGTCAAAAGATTAAATGTTAAAATTTCATCATTATAGACCATTTTGGGAACGTTCGACATGTCCGGAGTCATCGTTTTTCATCCGAAAATTGATTTTTTGGACTGTACCAAAAATGATTCAAAATGTCAATTGGATCGTGCCTCATGTTGAATAACCACTTTTTAAACCCTCACAGTGACCAAAAGTGCCATTTTTACAGAGTTTTGCTTACTCAAAAGCTTCAATTTTGACCCGTTTCAGGCACAGAAATGACTTTAAACACACTTATTTTAGTTGAAAAAGTCATAATGCACATCCAACAGTCATTTAGAGTCAAAAGATTAAATGTTAAAATTTCATCATTATAGACCATTTTGGGAACGTTTGACATGTCCGGAGTCATCGTTTTTCATCCGAAAATGGATTTTTTGGACTGTACCAAAAATGATTCAAAATGTCAATTGGATCGTGCCTCATGTTGAATAACCACTTTTTAAACCCTCACAGTGACCAAAAGTGCCATTTTTACAGAGTTTTGCTTACTCAAAAGCTTCAATTTTGACCCGTTTCAGGCACAGAATTGACTTTAAACACACTTATTTTAGTTGAAAAAGTCATAATTCACATCCAACAGTCATTTAGAGTCAAAAGATTAAATGTTAAAATTTCATCATTATAGACCATTTTGGGAACGTTCGGCATGTCCGGAGTCATCGTTTTTCATCCGAAAATTGATTTTTTTGGACTGTACCAAAAATGATTCAAAATGTCAATTGGATCGTGCCTCATGTTGAATAACCACTTTTTAAACCCTCACAGTGACCAAAATGGCCATTTTTACAGAGTTTTGCTTACTCAAAAGCTTCAATTTTGACCCGTTTCAGTCACAGAAATGACTTTAAACACACTTATTTTAGTTGAAAAAGTCATAATTCACATCCAACAGTCATTTAGAGTAAAAAGATTAAATGTTAAAATTTCATCATTATAGACCATTTTGGGAACGTTCGACATGTCCGGAGTCATTGTTTTTCATCCGAAAATCGATTTTTTTGGACTGTACCAAAAATGATTCAAAATGTCAATTGGATCATGCCTCATGTTGAATAACCACTTTTTAAACCCTCACAGTGACCAAAAGTGCCATTTTTACAGAGTTTTGCTTACTCAAAAGCTTCAATTTTGACCCGTTTCAGGCACAGAAATGACTTTAAACACACTTATTTTAGTTGAAAAAGTCATAATTCACATCCAACAGTCATTTAGAGTCAAAAGATTAAATGTTAAAATTTCATCATTATAGACCATTTTGGGAACGTTCGACATGTCCGGAGTCATCGTTTTTCATCCGAAAATTGATTTTTTGGACTGTACCAAAAATGATTCAAAATGTCAATTGGATCGTGCCTCATGTTGAATAACCACTTTTTAAACCCTCACAGTGACCAAAAGTGCCATTTTTACAGAGTTTTGCTTACTCAAAAGCTTCAATTTTGACCCGTTTCAGGCACAGAAATGACTTTAAACACACTTATTTTAGTTGAAAAAGTCATAATTCACATCCAACAGTCATTTAGAGTCAAAAGATTAAATGTTAAAATTTCATCATTATAGACCATTTTGGGAACGTTCGACATGTCCGGAGTCATCGTTTTTCATCCGAAAATCGATTTTTTGGACTGTACCAAAAATGATTCAAAATGTCAATTGGATCGTGCCTCATGTTGAATAACCATTTTTTAAACCATCACAGTGACCAAAATGGCCATTTTTACAGAGTTTTGCTTACTCAAAAGCTTCAATTTTGACCCGTTTCAGTCACAGAAATGACTTTAAACACACTTATTTTAGTTGAAAAAGTCATAATTCACATCCAACAGTCATTTAGAGTCAAAAGATTAAATGTTAAAATTTCATCATTATAGTCCATTTTGGGAACGTTCGACATGTCCAGAGTCATCGTTTTTCATCCGAAAATCGATTTTTTGGACTGTACCAAAAATGATTCAAAATGTCAATTGGATCATGCCTCATGTTGAATAACCACTTTTTAAACCCTCACAGTGAACACAATTGCCATTTTTACAGAGTTTTGCCTACTCAAAAGCTTCAATTTTGACCCGTTTCAGGCACAGAAATGACTTTAAACACACTTATTTTAGTTGAAAAAGTCATAATGCACATCCAACAGTCATTTAGAGTCAAAAGATTAAATGTTAAAATTTCATCATTATAGACCATTTTGGGAACGTTCAACATGTCCGGAGTCATCGTTTTTCATCCGAAAATTGATTTTTGGGACTGTACCAAAAATGATTCAAAATGTCAATTGGATCGTGCCTCATGTTGAATAACCACTTTTTAAACCCTCACAGTGACCAAAAGTGCCATTTTTACAGAGTTTTGCTTACTCAAAAGCTTCAATTTTGACCCGTTTCAGGCACAGAAATGACTTTAAACACTTATTTTAGTTGAAAAAGTCATAATTCACATCCAACAGTCATTTAGAGTCAAAAGATTAAATGTTAAAATTTCATCATTATAGACCATTTTGGGAACGTTCGACATGTCCGGAGTCATCGTTTTTCATCCGAAAATTGATTTTTGGGACTGTACCAAAAATGATTCAAAATGTCAATTGGATCGTGCCTCATGTTGAATAACCACTTTTTAAACCCTCAAAGTGAACAAAATTGCCATTTTTACAGAGTTTTGCCTACTCAAAAGCTTCAATTTTGACCCGTTTCAGGCACAGAAATGACTTTAAACACACTTATTTTAGTTGAAAAAGTCATAATGCACATCCAACAGTCATTTAGAGTCAAAAGATTAAATGTTAAAATTTCATCATTATAGACCATTTTGGGAACGTTCGACATGTCCGGAGTCATCGTTTTTCATCCGAAAATTGATTTTTTGGACTGTACCAAAAATGATTCAAAATGTCAATTGGATCGTGCCTCATGTTGAATAACCACTTTTTAAACCCTCACAGTGACCAAAAGTGCCATTTTTACAGAGTTTTGCTTACTCAAAAGCTTCAATTTTGACCCGTTTCAGGCACAGAAATGACTTTAAACACACTTATTTTAGTTGAAAAAGTCGTAATTCACATCCAACAGTCATTTAGAGTCAAAAGATTAAATGTTAAAATTTCATCATTATAGACCATTTTGGGAACGTTCGGCATGTCCGGAGTCATCGTTTTTCATCCGAAATTTGATTTTTTGGACTGTACCAAAAATGATTCAAAATGTCAATTGGAACGTGCCTCATGTTGAATAACCACTTTTTAAACCCTCACAGTGACCAAAAGTGCCATTTTTACAGAGTTTTGCTTACTCAAAAGCTTCAATTTTGACCCGTTTCAGGCACAGAAATGACTTTAAACACACTTATTTTAGTTGAAAAAGTCACAATTCACATCCAACAGTCATTTAGAGTCAAAAGATTGAATGTTAAAATGTCATCATTATAGACCATTTTGGGAACGTTCGACATGTCCGGAGTCATCGTTTTTCATCCGAAAATGGATTTTTTGGACTGTACCAAAAATGATTCAAAATGTCAATTGGATCGTGCCTCATGTTGAATAACCACTTTTTAAACCCTCACAGTGACCAAAAGTGCCATTTTTACAGAGTTTTGCTTACTCAAAAGCTTCAATTTTGACCCGTTTCAGGCACAGAATTGACTTTAAACACACTTATTTTAGTTGAAAAAGTCATAATTCACATCCAACAGTCATTTAGAGTCAAAAGATTAAATGTTAAAATTTCATCATTATAGACCATTTTGGGAACGTTCGGCATGTCCGGAGTCATCGTTTTTCATCCGAAAATTGATTTTTTTGGACTGTACCAAAAATGATTCAAAATGTCAATTGGATCGTGCCTCATGTTGAATAACCACTTTTTAAACCCTCACAGTGACCAAAATGGCCATTTTTACAGAGTTTTGCTTACTCAAAAGCTTCAATTTTGACCCGTTTCAGTCACAGAAATGACTTTAAACACACTTATTTTAGTTGAAAAAGTCATAATTCACATCCAACAGTCATTTAGAGTAAAAAGATTAAATGTTAAAATTTCATCATTATAGACCATTTTGGGAACGTTCGACATGTCCGGAGTCATCGTTTTTCATCCGAAAATCGATTTTTTTGGACTGTACCAAAAATGATTCAAAATGTCAATTGGATCATGCCTCATGTTGAATAACCACTTTTTAAACCCTCACAGTGACCAAAAGTGCCATTTTTACAGAGTTTTGCTTACTCAAAAGCTTCAATTTTGACCCGTTTCAGGCACAGAAATGACTTTAAACACACTTATTTTAGTTGAAAAAGTCATAATTCACATCCAACAGTCATTTAGAGTCAAAAGATTAAATGTTAAAATTTCATCATTATAGACCATTTTGGGAACGTTCGACATGTCCGGAGTCATCGTTTTTCATCCGAAAATTGATTTTTTTGGACTGTACCAAAAATGATTCAAAATGTCAATTGGATCGTGCCTCATGTTGAATAACCACTTTTTAAACCCTCACAGTGACCAAAATGGCCATTTTTACAGAGTTTTGCTTACTCAAAAGCTTCAATTTTGACCCGTTTCAGTCACAGAAATGACTTTAAACACACTTATTTTAGTTGAAAAAGTCATAATTCACATCCAACAGTCATTTAGAGTAAAAAGATTAAATGTTAAAATTTCATCATTATAGACCATTTTGGGAACGTTCGACATGTCCGGAGTCATTGTTTTTCATCCGAAAATCGATTTTTTTGGACTGTACCAAAAATGATTCAAAATGTCAATTGGATCATGCCTCATGTTGAATAACCACTTTTTAAACCCTCACAGTGACCAAAAGTGCCATTTTTACAGAGTTTTGCTTACTCAAAAGCTTCAATTTTGACCCGTTTCAGGCACAGAAATGACTTTAAACACACTTATTTTAGTTGAAAAAGTCATAATTCACATCCAACAGTCATTTAGAGTCAAAAGATTAAATGTTAAAATTTCATCATTATAGACCATTTTGGGAACGTTCGACATGTCCGGAGTCATCGTTTTTCATCCGAAAATTGATTTTTTGGACTGTACCAAAAATGATTCAAAATGTCAATTGGATCGTGCCTCATGTTGAATAACCACTTTTTAAACCCTCACAGTGACCAAAAGTGCCATTTTTACAGAGTTTTGCTTACTCAAAAGCTTCAATTTTGACCCGTTTCAGGCACAGAAATGACTTTAAACACACTTATTTTAGTTGAAAAAGTCATAATTCACATCCAACAGTCATTTAGAGTCAAAAGATTAAATGTTAAAATTTCATCATTATAGACCATTTTGGGAACGTTCGACATGTCCGGAGTCATCGTTTTTCATCCGAAAATCGATTTTTTGGACTGTACCAAAAATGATTCAAAATGTCAATTGGATCGTGCCTCATGTTGAATAACCATTTTTTAAACCATCACAGTGACCAAAATGGCCATTTTTACAGAGTTTTGCTTACTCAAAAGCTTCAATTTTGACCCGTTTCAGTCACAGAAATGACTTTAAACACACTTATTTTAGTTGAAAAAGTCATAATTCACATCCAACAGTCATTTAGAGTCAAAAGATTAAATGTTAAAATTTCATCATTATAGTCCATTTTGGGAACGTTCGACATGTCCAGAGTCATCGTTTTTCATCCGAAAATCGATTTTTTGGACTGTACCAAAAATGATTCAAAATGTCAATTGGATCATGCCTCATGTTGAATAACCACTTTTTAAACCCTCACAGTGAACACAATTGCCATTTTTACAGAGTTTTGCCTACTCAAAAGCTTCAATTTTGACCCGTTTCAGGCACAGAAATGACTTTAAACACACTTATTTTAGTTGAAAAAGTCATAATGCACATCCAACAGTCATTTAGAGTCAAAAGATTAAATGTTAAAATTTCATCATTATAGACCATTTTGGGAACGTTCAACATGTCCGGAGTCATCGTTTTTCATCCGAAAATTGATTTTTGGGACTGTACCAAAAATGATTCAAAATGTCAATTGGATCGTGCCTCATGTTGAATAACCACTTTTTAAACCCTCACAGTGACCAAAAGTGCCATTTTTACAGAGTTTTGCTTACTCAAAAGCTTCAATTTTGACCCGTTTCAGGCACAGAAATGACTTTAAACACTTATTTTAGTTGAAAAAGTCATAATTCACATCCAACAGTCATTTAGAGTCAAAAGATTAAATGTTAAAATTTCATCATTATAGACCATTTTGGGAACGTTCGACATGTCCGGAGTCATCGTTTTTCATCCGAAAATTGATTTTTGGGACTGTACCAAAAATGATTCAAAATGTCAATTGGATCGTGCCTCATGTTGAATAACCACTTTTTAAACCCTCAAAGTGAACAAAATTGCCATTTTTACAGAGTTTTGCCTACTCAAAAGCTTCAATTTTGACCCGTTTCAGGCACAGAAATGACTTTAAACACACTTATTTTAGTTGAAAAAGTCATAATGCACATCCAACAGTCATTTAGAGTCAAAAGATTAAATGTTAAAATTTCATCATTATAGACCATTTTGGGAACGTTCGACATGTCCGGAGTCATCGTTTTTCATCCGAAAATTGATTTTTTGGACTGTACCAAAAATGATTCAAAATGTCAATTGGATCGTGCCTCATGTTGAATAACCACTTTTAAAACCCTCACAGTGACCAAAAGTGCCATTTTTACAGAGTTTTGCTTACTCAAAAGCTTCAATTTTGACCCGTTTCAGGCACAGAAATGACTTTAAACACACTTATTTTAGTTGAAAAAGTCGTAATTCACATCCAACAGTCATTTAGAGTCAAAAGATTAAATGTTAAAATTTCATCATTATAGACCATTTTGGGAACGTTCGGCATGTCCGGAGTCATCGTTTTTCATCCGAAATTTGATTTTTTGGACTGTACCAAAAATGATTCAAAATGTCAATTGGAACGTGCCTCATGTTGAATAACCACTTTTTAAACCCTCACAGTGACCAAAAGTGCCATTTTTACAGAGTTTTGCTTACTCAAAAGCTTCAATTTTGACCCGTTTCAGGCACAGAAATGACTTTAAACACACTTATTTTAGTTGAAAAAGTCACAATTCACATCCAACAGTCATTTAGAGTCAAAAGATTGAATGTTAAAATGTCATCATTATAGACCATTTTGGGAACGTTCGACATGTCCGGAGTCATCGTTTTTCATCCGAAAATGGATTTTTTGGACTGTACCAAAAATGATTCAAAATGTCAATTGGATCGTGCCTCATGTTGAATAACCACTTTTTAAACCCTCACAGTGACCAAAAGTGCCATTTTTACAGAGTTTTGCTTACTCAAAAGCTTCAATTTTGACCCGTTTCAGGCACAGAATTGACTTTAAACACACTTATTTTAGTTGAAAAAGTCATAATTCACATCCAACAGTCATTTAGAGTCAAAAGATTAAATGTTAAAATTTCATCATTATAGACCATTTTGGGAACGTTCGGCATGTCCGGAGTCATCGTTTTTCATCCGAAAATTGATTTTTTTGGACTGTACCAAAAATGATTCAAAATGTCAATTGGATCGTGCCTCATGTTGAATAACCACTTTTTAAACCCTCACAGTGACCAAAATGGCCATTTTTACAGAGTTTTGCTTACTCAAAAGCTTCAATTTTGACCCGTTTCAGTCACAGAAATGACTTTAAACACACTTATTTTAGTTGAAAAAGTCATAATTCACATCCAACAGTCATTTAGAGTAAAAAGATTAAATGTTAAAATTTCATCATTATAGACCATTTTGGGAACGTTCGACATGTCCGGAGTCATCGTTTTTCATCCGAAAATCGATTTTTTTGGACTGTACCAAAAATGATTCAAAATGTCAATTGGATCATGCCTCATGTTGAATAACCACTTTTTAAACCCTCACAGTGACCAAAAGTGCCATTTTTACAGAGTTTTGCTTACTCAAAAGCTTCAATTTTGACCCGTTTCAGGCACAGAAATGACTTTAAACACACTTATTTTAGTTGAAAAAGTCATAATTCACATCCAACAGTCATTTAGAGTCAAAAGATTAAATGTTAAAATTTCATCATTATAGACCATTTTGGGAACGTTCGACATGTCCGGAGTCATCGTTTTTCATCCGAAAATTGATTTTTTGGACTGTACCAAAAATGATTCAAAATGTCAATTGGATCGTGCCTCATGTTGAATAACCACTTTTTAAACCCTCACAGTGACCAAAAGTGCCATTTTTACAGAGTTTTGCTTACTCAAAAGCTTCAATTTTGACCCGTTTCAGGCACAGAAATGACTTTAAACACACTTATTTTAGTTGAAAAAGTCATAATTCACATCCAACAGTCATTTAGAGTCAAAAGATTAAATGTTAAAATTTCATCATTATAGACCATTTTGGGAACGTTCGACATGTCCGGAGTCATCGTTTTTCATCCGAAAATCGATTTTTTGGACTGTACCAAAAATGATTCAAAATGTCAATTGGATCGTGCCTCATGTTGAATAACCACTTTTTAAACCATCACAGTGACCAAAATGGCCATTTTTACAGAGTTTTGCTTACTCAAAAGCTTCAATTTTGACCCGTTTCAGTCACAGAAATGACTTTAAACACACTTATTTTAGTTGAAAAAGTCATAATTCACATCCAACAGTCATTAGAGTCAAAAGATTAAATGTTAAAATTTCATCATTATAGTCCATTTTGGGAACGTTCGACATGTCCAGAGTCATCGTTTTTCATCCGAAAATCGATTTTTTGGACTGTACCAAAAATGATTCAAAATGTCAATTGGATCATGCCTCATGTTGAATAACCACTTTTTAAACCCTCACAGTGACCAAAAGTGCCATTTTTACAGAGTTTTGCTTACTCAAAAGCTTCAATTTTGACCCGTTTCAGGCACAGAAATGACTTTAAACACACTTATTTTAGTTGAAAAAGTCATAATTCACATCCAACAGTCATTTAGAGTCAAAAGATTAAATGTTAAAATTTCATCATTATAGACCATTTTGGGAACGTTCGGCATGTCCGGAGTCATCGTTTTTCATCCGAAAATTGATTTTTTGGACTGTACCAAAAATGATTCAAAATGTCAATTGGATCGTGCCTCATGTTGAATAACCACTTTTTAAACCCTCACAGTGAACAAAATTGCCATTTTTACAGAGTTTTGCCTACTCAAAAGCTTCAATTTTGACCCGTTTCAGGCACAGAAATGACTTTAAACACACTTATTTTAGTTGAAAAAGTCATAATGCACATCCAACAGTCATTTAGAGTCAAAAGATTAAATGTTAAAATTTCATCATTATAGACCATTTTGGGAACGTTCGACATGTCCGGAGTCATCGTTTTTCATCCGAAAATTGATTTTTGGGACTGTACCAAAAATGATTCAAAATGTCAATTGGATCGTGCCTCATGTTGAATAACCACTTTTTAAACCCTCACAGTGACCAAAAGTGCCATTTTTACAGAGTTTTGCTTACTCAAAAGCTTCAATTTTGACCCGTTTCAGGCACAGAAATGACTTTAAACACACTTATTTTAGTTGAAAAAGTCATAATGCACATCCAACAGTCATTTAGAGTCAAAAGATTAAATGTTAAAATTTCATCATTATAGACCATTTTGGGAACGTTCGACATGTCCGGAGTCATCGTTTTTCATCCGAAAATTGATTTTTGGGACTGTACCAAAAATGATTCAAAATGTCAATTGGATCGTGCCTCATGTTGAATAACCACTTTTTAAACCCTCACAGTGACCAAAAGTGCCATTTTTACAGAGTTTTGCTTACTCAAAAGCTTCAATTTTGACCCGTTTCAGGCACAGAAATGACTTTAAACACACTTATTTTAGTTGAAAAAGTCGTAATTCACATCCAACAGTCATTTAGAGTCAAAAGATTAAATGTTAAAATTTCATCATTATAGACCATTTTGGGAACGTTCGGCATGTCCGGAGTCATCGTTTTTCATCCGAAAATTGATTTTTTGGACTGTACCAAAAATGATTCAAAATGTCAATTGGAACGTGCCTCATGTTGAATAACCACTTTTTAAACCCTCACAGTGACCAAAAGTGCCATTTTTACAGAGTTTTGCTTACTCAAAAGCTTCAATTTTGACCCGTTTCAGGCACAGAAATGACTTTAAACACACTTATTTTAGTTGAAAAAGTCATAATTCACATCCAACAGTCATTTAGAGTCAAAAGATTAAATGTTAAAATTTCATCATTATAGACCATTTTGGGAACGTTCGGCATGTCCGGAGTCATCGCTTTTCATCCGAAAATTGATTTTTTGGATTGTACCAAAAATGATTCAAAATGTCAATTGGATCGTGCCTCATGTTGAATAACCACTTTTAAACCCTCACAGTGACCAAAATGGCCATTTTTACAGAGTTTTGCTTACTCAAAAGCTTCAATTTTGACCCGTTTCAGTCACAGAAATGACTTTAAACACACTTATTTTAGTTGAAAAAGTCATAATTCACATCCAACAGTCATTTAGAGTCAAAAGATTAAATGTTAAAATTTCATCATTATAGACCATTTTGGGAACGTTCGACATGTCCGGAGTCATCGTTTTTCATCGAAAATTGATTTTTGGGACTGTACCAAAAATGATTCAAAATGTCAATTGGATCGTGCCTCATGTTGAATAACCACTTTTTAAACCCTCACAGTGCCCAAAAGTGCCATTTTTACAGAGTTTTGCTTACTCAAAAGCTTCAATTTTGACCCGTTTCAGGCACAGAAATGACTTTAAACACACTTATTTTAGTTGAAAAAGTCATAATTCACATCCAACAGTCATTTAGAGTCAAAAGATTAAATGTTAAAATTTCATCATTATAGACCATTTTGGGAACGTTCGACATGTCCGGAGTCATCGTTTTTCATCCGAAAATTGATTTTTTGGACTGTACCAAAAATGATTCAAAATGTCAATTGGATCGTGCCTCATGTTGAATAACCACTTTTTAAACCCTCACAGTGACCAAAATTGCCATTTTTACAGAGTTTTGCTTACTCAAAAGCTTCAATTTTGACCCGTTTCAGGCACAGAAATGACTTTAAACACACTTATTTTAGTTGAAAAAGTCATAATTCAGATCCAACAGTCATTTAGAGTCAAAAGATTAAATGTTAAAATTTCATCATTATTGACCATTTTGGGAACGTTCGACATGTCCGGAGTCATCGTTTTTCATCCGAAAATTGATTTTTGGGACTGTACCAAAAATGATTCAAAATGTCAATTGGATCGTGCCTCATGTTGAATAACCACTTTTTAAACCCTCACAGTGACCAAAAGTGCCATTTTTACAGAGTTTTGCTTACTCAAAAGCTTCAATTTTGACCCATTTCAGGCACAGAAATGACTTTAAACACACTTATTTTAGTTGAAAAAGTCATAATTCACATCCAACAGTCATTTAGAGTCAAAAGATTAAATGTTAAAATTTCATCATTATAGACCATTTTGGGAACGTTCGGCATGTCCGGAGTCATCGTTTTTCATCCGAAAATTGATTTTTTGGACTGTACCAAAAATGATTCAAAATGTCAATTGGATCGTGCCTCATGTTGAATAACCACTTTTTAAACCCTCACAGTGAACAAAATTGCCATTTTTACAGAGTTTTGCCTACTCAAAAGCTTCAATTTTGACCCGTTTCAGGCACAGAAATGACTTTAAACACACTTATTTTAGTTGAAAAAGTCATAATGCACATCCAACAGTCATTTAGAGTCAAAAGATTAAATGTTAAAATTTCATCATTATAGACCATTTTGGGAACGTTCGACATGTCCGGAGTCATCGTTTTTCATCCGAAAATTGATTTTTGGGACTGTACCAAAAATGATTCAAAATGTCAATTGGATCGTGCCTCATGTTGAATAACCACTTTTTAAACCCTCACAGTGACCAAAAGTGCCATTTTTACAGAGTTTTGCTTACTCAAAAGCTTCAATTTTGACCCGTTTCAGGCACAGAAATGACTTTAAACACTTATTTTAGTTGAAAAAGTCATAATTCACATCCAACAGTCATTTAGAGTCAAAAGATTAAATGTTAAAATTTCATCATTATAGACCATTTTGGGAACGTTCGACATGTCCGGAGTCATCGTTTTTCATCCGAAAATTGATTTTTGGGACTGTACCAAAAATGATTCAAAATGTCAATTGGATCGTGCCTCATGTTGAATAACCACTTTTTAAACCCTCACAGTGCCCAAAATTGCCATTTTTACAGAGTTTTGCTTACTCAAAAGCTTCAATTTTGACCCGTTTCAGGCACAGAAATGACTTTAAACACACTTATTTTAGTTGAAAAAGTCATAATTCACATCCAACAGTCATTTACAGTCAAAAGATTAAATGTTAAAATTTCATCATTATAGACCATTTTGGGAACGTTCGACATGTCCGGAGTCATCGTTTTTCATCCAAAAATTGATTTTTTGAAATGTACCAAAAATGATTCAAAATGTCAATTGGATCGTGCCTCATGTTGAATAACCACTTTTTAAACCCTCACAGTGACCAAAAGTGCCATTTTTACAGAGTTTTGCTTACTCAAAAGCTTCAATTTTGACCCGTTTCAGGCACAGAAATGACTTTAAACACACTTATTTTAGTTGAAAAAGTCATAATTCACATCCAACAGTCATTTAGAGTCAAAAGATTAAATGTTAAAATTTCATCATTATAGACCATTTTGGGAACGTTCGGCATGTCCGGAGTCATCGTTTTTCATCCGAAAATTGATTTTTTGGACTGTACCAAAAATGATTCAAAATGTCAATTGGATCGTGCCTCATGTTGAATAACCACTTTTTAAACCCTCACAGTGACCAAAATGGCCATTTTTACAGAGTTTTGCTTACTCAAAAGCTTCAATTTTGACCCGTTTTAGTCACAGAAATGACTTTAAACACACTTATTTTAGTTGAAAAAGTCATAATTCACATCCAACAGTCATTTAGAGTCAAAAGATTAAATGTTAAAATTTCATCATTATAGACCATTTTGGGAACGTTCGACATGTCCGGAGTCATCGTTTTTCATCCGAAAATTGATTTTTGGGACTGTACCAAAAATGATTCAAAATGTCAATTGGATCGTGCCTCATGTTGAATAACCACTTTTTAAACCCTCACAGTGACCAAAAGTGCCATTTTTACAGAGTTTTGCTTACTCAAAAGCTTCAATTTTGACCCGTTTCAGGCACAGAAATGACTTTAAACACACTTATTTTAGTTGAAAAAGTCATAATTCACATCCAACAGTCATTTAGAGTCAAAAGATTAAATGTTAAAATTTCATCATTATAGACCATTTTGGGAACGTTCGACATGTCCGGAGTCATCGTTTTTCATCCGAAAATTGATTTTTGGGACTGTACCAAAAATGATTCAAAATGTCAATTGGATCGTGCCTCATGTTGAATAACCACTTTTTAAACCCTCACAGTGACCAAAATTGCCATTTTTACAGAGTTTTGCTTACTCAAAAGCTTCAATTTTGACCCGTTTCAGGCACAGAAGTGACTTTAAACACACTTATTTTAGTTGAAAAAGTCATAATTCAGATCCAACAGTCATTTAGAGTCAAAAGATTAAATGTTAAAATTTCATCATTATAGACCATTTTGGGAACGTTCGACATGTCCGGAGTCATCGTTTTTCATCCGAAAATTGATTTTTTGGACTGTACCAAAAATGGTTCAAAATGTCAATTGGATCGTGCCTCATGTTGAATAACCACTTTTTAAACCCTCACAGTGACCAAAAGTGCCATTTTTACAGAGTTTTGCTTACTCAAAAGCTTCAATTTTGACCCGTTTCAGGCACAGAAATGACTTTAAACACACTTATTTTAGTTGAAAAAGTCATAATTCACATCCAACAGTCAT
Source organism: Lissotriton vulgaris (assembly GCF_964263255.1). Taxonomy (NCBI): domain Eukaryota; kingdom Metazoa; phylum Chordata; class Amphibia; order Caudata; family Salamandridae; genus Lissotriton; species Lissotriton vulgaris. Next base: position 52,407 of record NW_028245153.1, read on the forward strand.
TTAGAGTCAAAAGATTAAATGTTAAAATGTCATCATTATAGACCATTTTGGGAACGTTCGACATGTCCGGAGTCATCGTTTTTCATCCGAAAATTGATTTTTTGGACTGTACCAAAAATGATTCAAAATGTCAATTGGATCGTGCCTCATGTTGAATAACCACTTTTTAAACCCTCACAGTGACCAAAAGTGCCATTATTACAGAGTTTTGCTTACTCAAAAGCTTCAATTTTGACCCGTTTCAGGCACAGAAATGACTTTAAACACACTTATTTTAGTTGAAAAAGTCATAATTCACATCCAACAGTCATTTAGAGTCAAAAGATTAAATGTTAAAACTTCATCATTATAGACCATTTTGGGAACGTTCGGCATGTCCGGAGTCATCGTTTTTCATCCGAAAATTGATTTTTTGGACTGTACCAAAAATGATTCAAAATGTCAATTGGATCGTGCCTCATGTTGAATAACCACTTTTTAAACCCTCACAGTGACCAAAATGGCCATTTTTACAGAGTTTTGCTTACTCAAAAGCTTCAATTTTGACCCGTTTCAGTCACAGAAATGACTTTAAACACACTTATTTTAGTTGAAAAAGTCATAATTCACATCCAACAGTCATTTAGAGTCAAAAGATTAAATGTTAAAATTTCATCATTATAGACCATTTTGGGAACGTTCGACATGTCCGGAGTCATGGTTTTTCATCCGAAAATCGATTTTTTGGGCTGTACCAAAAATGATTCAAAATGTCAATAGGATCATGCCTCATGTTGAATAACCACTTTTTAAACCCTCACAGTGACCAAAAGTGCCATTTTTACAGAGTTTTGCTTACTCAAAAGCTTCAATTTTGACCTGTTTCAGGCACAGAAATGACTTTAAACACACTTATTTTAGTTGAAAAAGTCATAATGCACATCCAACAGTCATTTAGAGTCAAAAGATTAAATGTTAAAATTTCATCATTATAGACCATTTTGGGAACGTTCAACATGTCCGGAGTCATCGTTTTTCATCCGAAAATTGATTTTTGGGACTGTACCAAAAATGATTCAAAATGTCAATTGGATCGTGCCTCATGTTGAATAACCACTTTTTAAACCCTCACAGTGACCAAAAGTGCCATTTTTACAGAGTTTTGCTTACTCAAAAGCTTCAATTTTGACCCGTTTCAGGCACAGAAATGACTTTAAACACTTATTTTAGTTGAAAAAGTCATAATTCACATCCAACAGTCATTTAGAGTCAAAAGATTAAATGTTAAAATTTCATCATTATAGACCATTTTGGGAACGTTCGACATGTCCGGAGTCATCGTTTTTCATCCGAAAATTGATTTTTGGGACTGTACCAAAAATGATTCAAAATGTCAATTGGATCGTGCCTCATGTTGAATAACCACTTTTTAAACCCTCAAAGTGAACAAAATTGCCATTTTTACAGAGTTTTGCCTACTCAAAAGCTTCAATTTTGACCCGTTTCAGGCACAGAAATGACTTTAAACACACTTATTTTAGTTGAAAAAGTCATAATGCACATCCAACAGTCATTTAGAGTCAAAAGATTAAATGTTAAAATTTCATCATTATAGACCATTTTGGGAACGTTCGACATGTCCGGAGTCATCGTTTTTCATCCGAAAATTGATTTTTGGGACTGTACCAAAAATGATTCAAAATGTCAATTGGATCGTGCCTCATGTTGAATAACCACTTTTTAAACCCTCACAGTGACCAAAAGTGCCATTTTTACAGAGTTTTGCTTACTCAAAAGCTTCAATTTTGACCCGTTTCAGGCACAGAAATGACTTTAAACACACTTATTTTAGTTGAAAAAGTCGTAATTCACATCCAACAGTCATTTAGAGTCAAAAGATTAAATGTTAAAATTTCATCATTATAGACCATTTTGGGAACGTTCGGCATGTCCGGAGTCATCGTTTTTCATCCGAAAATTGATTTTTTGGACTGTACCAAAAATGATTCAAAATGTCAATTGGAACGTGCCTCATGTTGAATAACCACTTTTTAAACCCTCACAGTGACCAAAAGTGCCATTTTTACAGAGTTTTGCTTACTCAAAAGCTTCAATTTTGACCCGTTTCAGGCACAGAAATGACTTTAAACACACTTATTTTAGTTGAAAAAGTCACAATTCACATCCAACAGTCATTTAGAGTCAAAAGATTGAATGTTAAAATGTCATCATTATAGACCATTTTGGGAACGTTCGACATGTCCGGAGTCATCGTTTTTCATCCGAAAATGGATTTTTTGGACTGTACCAAAAATGATTCAAAATGTCAATTGGATCGTGCCTCATGTTGAATAACCACTTTTTAAACCCTCACAGTGACCAAAAGTGCCATTTTTACAGAGTTTTGCTTACTCAAAAGCTTCAATTTTGACCCGTTTCAGGCACAGAATTGACTTTAAACACACTTATTTTAGTTGAAAAAGTCATAATTCACATCCAACAGTCATTTAGAGTCAAAAGATTAAATGTTAAAATTTCATCATTATAGACCATTTTGGGAACGTTCGGCATGTCCGGAGTCATCGTTTTTCATCCGAAAATTGATTTTTTTGGACTGTACCAAAAATGATTCAAAATGTCAATTGGATCGTGCCTCATGTTGAATAACCACTTTTTAAACCCTCACAGTGACCAAAATGGCCATTTTTACAGAGTTTTGCTTACTCAAAAGCTTCAATTTTGACCCGTTTCAGTCACAGAAATGACTTTAAACACACTTATTTTAGTTGAAAAAGTCATAATTCACATCCAACAGTCATTTAGAGTAAAAAGATTAAATGTTAAAATTTCATCATTATAGACCATTTTGGGAACGTTCGACATGTCCGGAGTCATCGTTTTTCATCCGAAAATCGATTTTTTTGGACTGTACCAAAAATGATTCAAAATGTCAATTGGATCATGCCTCATGTTGAATAACCACTTTTTAAACCCTCACAGTGACCAAAAGTGCCATTTTTACAGAGTTTTGCTTACTCAAAAGCTTCAATTTTGACCCGTTTCAGGCACAGAAATGACTTTAAACACACTTATTTTAGTTGAAAAAGTCATAATTCACATCCAACAGTCATTTAGAGTCAAAAGATTAAATGTTAAAATTTCATCATTATAGACCATTTTGGGAACGTTCGACATGTCCGGAGTCATCGTTTTTCATCCGAAAATTGATTTTTTGGACTGTACCAAAAATGATTCAAAATGTCAATTGGATCGTGCCTCATGTTGAATAACCACTTTTTAAACCCTCACAGTGACCAAAAGTGCCATTTTTACAGAGTTTTGCTTACTCAAAAGCTTCAATTTTGACCCGTTTCAGGCACAGAAATGACTTTAAACACACTTATTTTAGTTGAAAAAGTCATAATTCACATCCAACAGTCATTTAGAGTCAAAAGATTAAATGTTAAAATTTCATCATTATAGACCATTTTGGGAACGTTCGACATGTCCGGAGTCATCGTTTTTCATCCGAAAATCGATTTTTTGGACTGTACCAAAAATGATTCAAAATGTCAATTGGATCGTGCCTCATGTTGAATAACCACTTTTTAAACCATCACAGTGACCAAAATGGCCATTTTTACAGAGTTTTGCTTACTCAAAAGCTTCAATTTTGACCCGTTTCAGTCACAGAAATGACTTTAAACACACTTATTTTAGTTGAAAAAGTCATAATTCACATCCAACAGTCATTTAGAGTCAAAAGATTAAATGTTAAAATTTCATCATTATAGTCCATTTTGGGAACGTTCGACATGTCCAGAGTCATCGTTTTTCATCCGAAAATCGATTTTTTGGACTGTACCAAAAATGATTCAAAATGTCAATTGGATCATGCCTCATGTTGAATAACCACTTTTTAAACCCTCACAGTGACCAAAAGTGCCATTTTTACAGAGTTTTGCTTACTCAAAAGCTTCAATTTTGACCCGTTTCAGGCACAGAAATGACTTTAAACACACTTATTTTAGTTGAAAAAGTCATAATTCACATCCAACAGTCATTTAGAGTCAAAAGATTAAATGTTAAAATTTCATCATTATAGACCATTTTGGGAACGTTCGGCATGTCCGGAGTCATCGTTTTTCATCCGAAAATTGATTTTTTGGACTGTACCAAAAATGATTCAAAATGTCAATTGGATCGTGCCTCATGTTGAATAACCACTTTTTAAACCCTCACAGTGAACAAAATTGCCATTTTTACAGAGTTTTGCCTACTCAAAAGCTTCAATTTTGACCCGTTTCAGGCACAGAAATGACTTTAAACACACTTATTTTAGTTGAAAAAGTCATAATGCACATCCAACAGTCATTTAGAGTCAAAAGATTAAATGTTAAAATTTCATCATTATAGACCATTTTGGGAACGTTCGACATGTCCGGAGTCATCGTTTTTCATCCGAAAATTGATTTTTGGGACTGTACCAAAAATGATTCAAAATGTCAATTGGATCGTGCCTCATGTTGAATAACCACTTTTTAAACCCTCACAGTGACCAAAAGTGCCATTTTTACAGAGTTTTGCTTACTCAAAAGCTTCAATTTTGACCCGTTTCAGGCACAGAAATGACTTTAAACACACTTATTTTAGTTGAAAAAGTCATAATGCACATCCAACAGTCATTTAGAGTCAAAAGATTAAATGTTAAAATTTCATCATTATAGACCATTTTGGGAACGTTCGACATGTCCGGAGTCATCGTTTTTCATCCGAAAATTGATTTTTGGGACTGTACCAAAAATGATTCAAAATGTCAATTGGATCGTGCCTCATGTTGAATAACCACTTTTTAAACCCTCACAGTGACCAAAAGTGCCATTTTTACAGAGTTTTGCTTACTCAAAAGCTTCAATTTTGACCCGTTTCAGGCACAGAAATGACTTTAAACACACTTATTTTAGTTGAAAAAGTCGTAATTCACATCCAACAGTCATTTAGAGTCAAAAGATTAAATGTTAAAATTTCATCATTATAGACCATTTTGGGAACGTTCGGCATGTCCGGAGTCATCGTTTTTCATCCGAAAATTGATTTTTTGGACTGTACCAAAAATGATTCAAAATGTCAATTGGAACGTGCCTCATGTTGAATAACCACTTTTTAAACCCTCACAGTGACCAAAAGTGCCATTTTTACAGAGTTTTGCTTACTCAAAAGCTTCAATTTTGACCCGTTTCAGGCACAGAAATGACTTTAAACACACTTATTTTAGTTGAAAAAGTCATAATTCACATCCAACAGTCATTTAGAGTCAAAAGATTAAATGTTAAAATTTCATCATTATAGACCATTTTGGGAACGTTCGGCATGTCCGGAGTCATCGCTTTTCATCCGAAAATTGATTTTTTGGATTGTACCAAAAATGATTCAAAATGTCAATTGGATCGTGCCTCATGTTGAATAACCACTTTTTAAACCCTCACAGTGACCAAAATGGCCATTTTTACAGAGTTTTGCTTACTCAAAAGCTTCAATTTTGACCCGTTTCAGTCACAGAAATGACTTTAAACACACTTATTTTAGTTGAAAAAGTCATAATTCACATCCAACAGTCATTTAGAGTCAAAAGATTAAATGTTAAAATTTCATCATTATAGACCATTTTGGGAACGTTCGACATGTCCGGAGTCATCGTTTTTCATCGAAAATTGATTTTTGGGACTGTACCAAAAATGATTCAAAATGTCAATTGGATCGTGCCTCATGTTGAATAACCACTTTTTAAACCCTCACAGTGCCCAAAAGTGCCATTTTTACAGAGTTTTGCTTACTCAAAAGCTTCAATTTTGACCCGTTTCAGGCACAGAAATGACTTTAAACACACTTATTTTAGTTGAAAAAGTCATAATTCACATCCAACAGTCATTTAGAGTCAAAAGATTAAATGTTAAAATTTCATCATTATAGACCATTTTGGAGACGTTCGACATGTCCGGAGTCATCGTTTTTCATCCGAAAATTGATTTTTTGGACTGTACCAAAAATGATTCAAAATGTCAATTGGATCGTGCCTCATGTTGAATAACCACTTTTTAAACCCTCACAGTGACCAAAATTGCCATTTTTACAGAGTTTTGCTTACTCAAAAGCTTCAATTTTGACCCGTTTCAGGCACAGAAATGACTTTAAACACACTTATTTTAGTTGAAAAAGTCATAATTCAGATCCAACAGTCATTTAGAGTCAAAAGATTAAATGTTAAAATTTCATCATTATTGACCATTTTGGGAACGTTCGACATGTCCGGAGTCATCGTTTTTCATCCGAAAATTGATTTTTGGGACTGTACCAAAAATGATTCAAAATGTCAATTGGATCGTGCCTCATGTTGAATAACCACTTTTTAAACCCTCACAGTGACCAAAAGTGCCATTTTTACAGAGTTTTGCTTACTCAAAAGCTTCAATTTTGACCCATTTCAGGCACAGAAATGACTTTAAACACACTTATTTTAGTTGAAAAAGTCATAATTCACATCCAACAGTCATTTAGAGTCAAAAGATTAAATGTTAAAATTTCATCATTATAGACCATTTTGGGAACGTTCGGCATGTCCGGAGTCATCGTTTTTCATCCGAAAATTGATTTTTTGGACTGTACCAAAAATGATTCAAAATGTCAATTGGATCGTGCCTCATGTTGAATAACCACTTTTTAAACCCTCACAGTGAACAAAATTGCCATTTTTACAGAGTTTTGCCTACTCAAAAGCTTCAATTTTGACCCGTTTCAGGCACAGAAATGACTTTAAACACACTTATTTTAGTTGAAAAAGTCATAATGCACATCCAACAGTCATTTAGAGTCAAAAGATTAAATGTTAAAATTTCATCATTATAGACCATTTTGGGAACGTTCGACATGTCCGGAGTCATCGTTTTTCATCCGAAAATTGATTTTTGGGACTGTACCAAAAATGATTCAAAATGTCAATTGGATCGTGCCTCATGTTGAATAACCACTTTTTAAACCCTCACAGTGACCAAAAGTGCCATTTTTACAGAGTTTTGCTTACTCAAAAGCTTCAATTTTGACCCGTTTCAGGCACAGAAATGACTTTAAACACTTATTTTAGTTGAAAAAGTCATAATTCACATCCAACAGTCATTTAGAGTCAAAAGATTAAATGTTAAAATTTCATCATTATAGACCATTTTGGGAACGTTCGACATGTCCGGAGTCATCGTTTTTCATCCGAAAATTGATTTTTGGGACTGTACCAAAAATGATTCAAAATGTCAATTGGATCGTGCCTCATGTTGAATAACCACTTTTTAAACCCTCACAGTGCCCAAAATTGCCATTTTTACAGAGTTTTGCTTACTCAAAAGCTTCAATTTTGACCCGTTTCAGGCACAGAAATGACTTTAAACACACTTATTTTAGTTGAAAAAGTCATAATTCACATCCAACAGTCATTTAGAGTCAAAAGATTAAATGTTAAAATTTCATCATTATAGACCATTTTGGAGACGTTCGACATGTCCGGAGTCATCGTTTTTCATCCGAAAATTGATTTTTTGGACTGTACCAAAAATGATTCAAAATGTCAATTGGATCGTGCCTCATGTTGAATAACCACTTTTTAAACCCTCACAGTGACCAAAAGTGCCATTTTTACAGAGTTTTGCTTACTCAAAAGCTTCAATTTTGACCCATTTCAGGCACAGAAATGACTTTAAACACACTTATTTTAGTTGAAAAAGTCATAATTCACATCCAACAGTCATTTAGAGTCAAAAGATTAAATGTTAAAATTTCATCATTATAGACCATTTTGGGAACGTTCGGCATGTCCGGAGTCATCGTTTTTCATCCGAAAATTGATTTTTTGGACTGTACCAAAAATGATTCAAAATGTCAATTGGATCGTGCCTCATGTTGAATAACCACTTTTTAAACCCTCACAGTGAACAAAATTGCCATTTTTACAGAGTTTTGCCTACTCAAAAGCTTCAATTTTGACCCGTTTCAGGCACAGAAATGACTTTAAACACACTTATTTTAGTTGAAAAAGTCATAATGCACATCCAACAGTCATTTAGAGTCAAAAGATTAAATGTTAAAATTTCATCATTATAGACCATTTTGGGAACGTTCGACATGTCCGGAGTCATCGTTTTTCATCCGAAAATTGATTTTTGGGACTGTACCAAAAATGATTCAAAATGTCAATTGGATCGTGCCTCATGTTGAATAACCACTTTTTAAACCCTCACAGTGACCAAAAGTGCCATTTTTACAGAGTTTTGCTTACTCAAAAGCTTCAATTTTGACCCGTTTCAGGCACAGAAATGACTTTAAACACTTATTTTAGTTGAAAAAGTCATAATTCACATCCAACAGTCATTTAGAGTCAAAAGATTAAATGTTAAAATTTCATCATTATAGACCATTTTGGGAACGTTCGACATGTCCGGAGTCATCGTTTTTCATCCGAAAATTGATTTTTGGGACTGTACCAAAAATGATTCAAAATGTCAATTGGATCGTGCCTCATGTTGAATAACCACTTTTTAAACCCTCACAGTGCCCAAAATTGCCATTTTTACAGAGTTTTGCTTACTCAAAAGCTTCAATTTTGACCCGTTTCAGGCACAGAAATGACTTTAAACACACTTATTTTAGTTGAAAAAGTCATAATTCACATCCAACAGTCATTTACAGTCAAAAGATTAAATGTTAAAATTTCATCATTATAGACCATTTTGGGAACGTTCGACATGTCCGGAGTCATCGTTTTTCATCCAAAAATTGATTTTTTGAACTGTACCAAAAATGATTCAAAATGTCAATTGGATCGTGCCTCATGTTGAATAACCACTTTTTAAACCCTCACAGTGACCAAAAGTGCCATTTTTACAGAGTTTTGCTTACTCAAAAGCTTCAATTTTGACCCGTTTCAGGCACAGAAATGACTTTAAACACACTTATTTTAGTTGAAAAAGTCATAATTCACATCCAACAGTCATTTAGAGTCAAAAGATTAAATGTTAAAATTTCATCATTATAGACCATTTTGGGAACGTTCGGCATGTCCGGAGTCATCGTTTTTCATCCGAAAATTGATTTTTTGGACTGTACCAAAAATGATTCAAAATGTCAATTGGATCGTGCCTCATGTTGAATAACCACTTTTTAAACCCTCACAGTGACCAAAATGGCCATTTTTACAGAGTTTTGCTTACTCAAAAGCTTCAATTTTGACCCGTTTCAGTCACAGAAATGACTTTAAACACACTTATTTTAGTTGAAAAAGTCATAATTCACATCCAACAGTCATTTAGAGTCAAAAGATTAAATGTTAAAATTTCATCATTATAGACCATTTTGGGAACGTTCGACATGTCCGGAGTCATCGTTTTTCATCCGAAAATTGATTTTTGGGACTGTACCAAAAATGATTCAAAATGTCAATTGGATCGTGCCTCATGTTGAATAACCACTTTTTAAACCCTCACAGTGACCAAAAGTGCCATTTTTACAGAGTTTTGCTTACTCAAAAGCTTCAATTTTGACCCGTTTCAGGCACAGAAATGACTTTAAACACACTTATTTTAGTTGAAAAAGTCATAATTCACATCCAACAGTCATTTAGAGTCAAAAGATTAAATGTTAAAATTTCATCATTATAGACCATTTTGGGAACGTTCGACATGTCCGGAGTCATCGTTTTTCATCCGAAAATTGATTTTTGGGACTGTACCAAAAATGATTCAAAATGTCAATTGGATCGTGCCTCATGTTGAATAACCACTTTTTAAACCCTCACAGTGACCAAAATTGCCATTTTTACAGAGTTTTGCTTACTCAAAAGCTTCAATTTTGACCCGTTTCAGGCACAGAAGTGACTTTAAACACACTTATTTTAGTTGAAAAAGTCATAATTCAGATCCAACAGTCATTTAGAGTCAAAAGATTAAATGTTAAAATTTCATCATTATAGACCATTTTGGGAACGTTCGACATGTCCGGAGTCATCGTTTTTCATCCGAAAATTGATTTTTTGGACTGTACCAAAAATGGTTCAAAATGTCAATTGGATCGTGCCTCATGTTGAATAACCACTTTTTAAACCCTCACAGTGACCAAAATTGCCATTTTTACAGAGTTTTGCTTACTCAAAAGCTTCAATTTTGACCCGTTTCAGGCACAGAAATGACTTTAAACACACTTATTTTAGTTGAAACAGTCATAATGCACATCCAACAGTCATTTAGAGTCAAAAGATTAAATGTTAAAATTTCATCATTATAGACCATTTTGGGAACGTTCGACATGTCCGGAGTCATCGTTTTTCATCCAAAAATTGATTTTTTGGACTGTACCAAAAATTATTCAAAATGTCAATTGGATCGTGCCTCATGTTGAATAACCACTTTTTAAACCCTCACAGTGACCAAAAGTGCCATTTTTACAGAGTTTTGCTTACTCAAAAGCTTCAATTTTGACCCGTTTCAGGCACAGAAATGACTTTAAACACACTTATTTTAGTTGAAAAAGTCATAATTCACATCCAACAGTCATTTAGAGTCAAAAGATTAAATGTTAAAATGTCATCATTATAGACCATTTTGGGAACGTTCGACATGTCCGGAGTCATCGTTTTTCATCCGAAAATTGATTTTTTGGACTGTACCAAAAATGATTCAAAATGTCAATTGGATCGTGCCTCATGTTGAATAACCACTTTTTAAACCCTCACAGTGACCAAAAGTGCCATTATTACAGAGTTTTGCTTACTCAAAAGCTTCAATTTTGACCCGTTTCAGGCACAGAAATGACTTTAAACACACTTATTTTAGTTGAAAAAGTCATAATTCACATCCAACAGTCATTTAGAGTCAAAAGATTAAATGTTAAAACTTCATCATTATAGACCATTTTGGGAACGTTCGGCATGTCCGGAGTCATCGTTTTTCATCCGAAAATTGATTTTTTGGACTGTACCAAAAATGATTCAAAATGTCAATTGGATCGTGCCTCATGTTGAATAACCACTTTTTAAACCCTCACAGTGACCAAAAGTGCCATTTTTACAGAGTTTTGCTTACTCAAAAGCTTCAATTTTGACCTGTTTCAGGCACAGAAATGGCTTTAAACACACTTATTTTAGTTGAAAAAGTCATAATTCACATCCAACAGTCATTTAGAGTCAAAAGATTAAATGTTAAAATTTCATCATTATAGACCATTTTGGGAACGTTCGGCATGTCCGGAGTCATCGTTTTTCATCCGAAAATTGATTTTTTGGACTGTACCAAAAATGATTCAAAATGTCAATTGGATCGTGCCTCATGTTGAATAACCACTTTTTAAACCCTCACAGTGACCAAAATGGCCATTTTTACAGAGTTTTGCTTACTCAAAAGCTTCAATTTTGACCCGTTTCAGTCACAGAAATGACTTTAAACACACTTATTTTAGTTGAAAAAGTCATAATTCACATCCAACAGTCATATAGAGTCAAAAGATTAAATGTTAAAATTTCATCATTATAGACCATTTTGGGAACGTTCGACATGTCCGGAGTCATCGTTTTTCATCCGAAAATTGATTTTTGGGACTGTACCAAAAATGATTCAAAATGTCAATTGGATCGTGCCTCATGTTGAATAACCACTTTTTAAACCCTCACAGTGACCAAAAGTGCCATTTTTACAGAGTTTTGCTTACTCAAAAGTTTCAATTTTGACCCGTTTCAGGCACAGAAATGACTTTAAACACACTTATTTTAGTTGAAAAAGTCCTAATTCACATCAAACAGTCATTTAGAGTCAAAAGATTAAATGTTAAAATTTCATCATTATAGACCATTTTGGGAACGTTCGACATGTCCGGAGTCATCGTTTTTCATCCGAAAATTGATTTTTTGGACTGTACCAAAAATGATTCAAAATGTCAATTGGATCGTGCCTCATGTTGAATAACCACTTTTTAACCCCTTTACTGCTAAGGCATTATTAGGCTTATCATATAATTTCCATTGAAATCAATGGAAAGTCCATGACGAGTTACCCTTGTCATTAGCGGCGAAGAGGTTAAACCCTCACAGTGACCAAAAGTGCCATTTTTACAGAGTTTTGCTTACTCAAAAGCTTCAATTTTGACCCGTTTCAGGCACAGAAATGACTTTAAACACACTTATTTTAGTTGAAAAAGTCATAATTCACATCCAACAGTCATTTAGAGTCAAAAGTTTAAATGTTAAAATTTCATCATTATAGACCATTTTGGGAACGTTCGACATGTCCGGAGTCATCGTTTTTCATCCGAAAATCGATTTTTTGGACTGTACCAAAAATGATTCAAAATGTCAATTGGATCGTGCCTCATGTTGAATAACCACTTTTTAAACCATCACAGTGACTAAAATGGCCATTTTTACAGAGTTTTGCTTACTCAAAAGCTTCAATTTTGACCCGTTTCAGTCCCAGAAATGACTTTAAACACACTTATTTTAGTTGAAAAAGTCATAATTCACATCCAACAGTCATTTAGAGTCAAAAGATTAAATGTTAAAATTTCATCATTATAGTCCATTTTGGGAACGTTCGACATGTCCAGAGTCATCGTTTTTCATCCGAAAATCGATTTTTTGGACTGTACCAAAAATGATTCAAAATGTCAATTGGATCATGCCTCATGTTGAATAACCACTTTTTAAACCCTCACAGTGACCAAAAGTGCCATTTTTACAGAGTTTTGCTTACTCAAAAGCTTCAATTTTGACCCGTTTCAGGCACAGAAATGACTTTAAACACACTTATTTTAGTTGAAAAAGTCATAATTCACATCCAACAGTCATTTAGAGTCAAAAGTTTAAATGTTAAAATTTCATCATTATAGACCATTTTGGGAACGTTCGACATGTCCGGAGTCATCGTTTTTCATCCGAAAATCGATTTTTTGGACTGTACCAAAAATGATTCAAAATGTCAATTGGATCGTGCCTCATGTTGAATAACCACTTTTTAAACCATCACAGTGACTAAAATGGCCATTTTTACAGAGTTTTGCTTACTCAAAAGCTTCAATTTTGACCCGTTTCAGTCCCAGAAATGACTTTAAACACACTTATTTTAGTTGAAAAAGTCATAATTCACATCCAACAGTCATTTAGAGTCAAAAGATTAAATGTTAAAATTTCATCATTATAGTCCATTTTGGGAACGTTCGACATGTCCAGAGTCATCGTTTTTCATCCGAAAATCGATTTTTTGGACTGTACCAAAAATGATTCAAAATGTCAATTGGATCATGCCTCATGTTGAATAACCACTTTTTAAACCCTCACAGTGACCAAAAGTGCCATTTTTACAGAGTTTTCCTTACTCAAAAGCTTCAATTTTGACCCGTTTCAGGCACAGAAATGACTTTAAACACACTTATTTTAGTTGAAAAAGTCATAATTCACATCCAACAGTCATTTAGAGTCAAAAGATTAAATGTTAAAATTTCATCATTATAGACCATTTTGGGAACGTTCGACATGTCCGGACTCATCGTTTTTCATCCGAAAAATGATTTTTGGGACTGTACCAAAAATGATTCAGAATGTCAATTGGATCGTGCCTCATGTTGAATAACCACTTTTTAAACCCTCACAGTGACCAAAAGTGCCATTTTTACAGAGTTTTGCTTACTCAAAAGCTTCAATTTTGACCCGTTTCAGGCACAGAAATGACTTTAAACACACTTATTTTAGTTGAAAAAGTCATAATTCACATCCAACAGTCATTTAGAGTCAAAAGATTAAATGTTAAAATTTCATCATTATAGACCATTTTGGGAACGTTCGACATGTCCGGAGTCATCGTTTTTTATCCGAAAATCGATTTTTTGGACTGTACCAAAAATGATTCAAAATGTCAATTGGATCATGCCTCATGTTGAATAACCACTTTTTAAACCCTCACAGTGACCAAAAGTGCCATTTTTACAGAGTTTTGCTTACTCAAAAGCTTCAATTTTGACCCGTTTCAGGCACAGAAATGACTTTAACCACTTGGATGCTAAGGGTGGTGCCTGCATATCAATGTAATTTCCATTGAAATCAATGGAAACTCCATGACGAGTTACCCTTGTCATTAGCACTGAAGGGGTTAAACACACTTATTTTAGTTGAAAAAGTCATAATTCATATCCAACAGTCATTTAGAGTCAAAAGATTAAATGTTAAAATTTCATCATTATTGACCATTTTGGGAACGTTCGACATGTCCGGAGTCATCGTTTTTCATCCGAAAATTGATTTTTGGGACTGTACCAAAAATGATTCAAAATGTCAATTGGATCGTGCCTCATGTTGTATAACCACTTTTTAAACCCTCACAGTGACCAAAAGTGCCATTTTTACAGAGTTTTGCTTACTCAAAAGCTTCAATTTTGACCCGTTTCAGGCACAGAAATGACTTTAAACACACTTATTTTAGTTGAAAAAGTCATAATTCACATCCAACAGTCATATAGAGTCAAAAGATTAAATGTTAAAATTTCATCATTATTGACCATTTTGGGAACGTTCGACATGTCCGGAGTCATCGTTTTTCATCCGAAAATTGATTTTTGGGACTGTACCAAAAATGATTCAGAATGTCAATTGGATCGTGCCTCATGTTGAATAACCACTTTTTAAACCCTCACAGTGACCAAAAGTGCCATTTTTACAGAGTTTTGCTTACTCAAAAGCTTCAATTTTGACCCGTTTCAGGCACAGAAATGACTTTAAACACACTTATTTTAGTTGAAAAAGTCGTAATTCACATCCAACAGTCATTTAGAGTCAAAAGATTAAATGTTAAAATTTCATCATTATAGACCATTTTGGGAACGTTCGGCATGTCCGGAGTCATCGTTTTTCATCCGAAAATTGATTTTTTGGACTGTACCAAAAATGATTCAAAATGTCAATTGGAACGTGCCTCATGTTGAATAACCACTTTTTAAACCCTCACAGTGACCAAAAGTGCCATTTTTACAGAGTTTTGCTTACTCAAAAGCTTCAATTTTGACCCGTTTCAGGCACAGAAATGACTTTAAACACACTTATTTTAGTTGAAAAAGTCATAATTCACATCCAACAGTCATTTAGAGTCAAAAGATTAAATGTTAAAATTTCATCATTATAGACCATTTTGGGAACGTTCGGCATGTCCGGAGTCATCGCTTTTCATCCGAAAATTGATTTTTTGGATTGTACCAAAAATGATTCAAAATGTCAATTGGATCGTGCCTCATGTTGAATAACCACTTTTTAAACCCTCACAGTGACCAAAATGGCCATTTTTACAGAGTTTTGCTTACTCAAAAGCTTCAATTTTGACCCGTTTCAGTCACAGAAATGACTTTAAACACACTTATTTTAGTTGAAAAAGTCATAATTCACATCCAACAGTCATTTAGAGTCAAAAGATTAAATGTTAAAATTTCATCATTATAGACCATTTTGGGAACGTTCGACATGTCCGGAGTCATCGTTTTTTATCCGAAAATCGATTTTTTGGACTGTACCAAAAATGATTCAAAATGTCAATTGGATCATGCCTCATGTTGAATAACCACTTTTTAAACCCTCACAGTGACCAAAAGTGCCATTTTTACAGAGTTTTGCTTACTCAAAAGCTTCAATTTTGACCCGTTTCAGGCACAGAAATGACTTTAACCACTTGGATGCTAAGGGTGGTGCCTGCATATCAATGTAATTTCCATTGAAATCAATGGAAACTCCATGACGAGTTACCCTTGTCATTAGCACTGAAGGGGTTAAACACACTTATTTTAGTTGAAAAAGTCATAATTCATATCCAACAGTCATTTAGAGTCAAAAGATTAAATGTTAAAATTTCATCATTATTGACCATTTTGGGAACGTTCGACATGTCCGGAGTCATCGTTTTTCATCCGAAAATTGATTTTTGGGACTGTACCAAAAATGATTCAAAATGTCAATTGGATCGTGCCTCATGTTGTATAACCACTTTTTAAACCCTCACAGTGACCAAAAGTGCCATTTTTACAGAGTTTTGCTTACTCAAAAGCTTCAATTTTGACCCGTTTCAGGCACAGAAATGACTTTAAACACACTTATTTTAGTTGAAAAAGTCATAATTCACATCCAACAGTCATATAGAGTCAAAAGATTAAATGTTAAAATTTCATCATTATTGACCATTTTGGGAACGTTCGACATGTCCGGAGTCATCGTTTTTCATCCGAAAATTGATTTTTGGGACTGTACCAAAAATGATTCAGAATGTCAATTGGATCGTGCCTCATGTTGAATAACCACTTTTTAAACCCTCACAGTGACCAAAAGTGCCATTTTTACAGAGTTTTGCTTACTCAAAAGCTTCAATTTTGACCCGTTTCAGGCACAGAAATGACTTTAAACACACTTATTTTAGTTGAAAAAGTCGTAATTCACATCCAACAGTCATTTAGAGTCAAAAGATTAAATGTTAAAATTTCATCATTATAGACCATTTTGGGAACGTTCGGCATGTCCGGAGTCATCGTTTTTCATCCGAAAATTGATTTTTTGGACTGTACCAAAAATGATTCAAAATGTCAATTGGAACGTGCCTCATGTTGAATAACCACTTTTTAAACCCTCACAGTGACCAAAAGTGCCATTTTTACAGAGTTTTGCTTACTCAAAAGCTTCAATTTTGACCCGTTTCAGGCACAGAAATGACTTTAAACACACTTATTTTAGTTGAAAAAGTCATAATTCACATCCAACAGTCATTTAGAGTCAAAAGATTAAATGTTAAAATTTCATCATTATAGACCATTTTGGGAACGTTCGGCATGTCCGGAAGTCATCGCTTTTCATCCGAAAATTGATTTTTTGGATTGTACCAAAAATGATTCAAAATGTCAATTGGATCGTGCCTCATGTTGAATAACCACTTTTTAAACCCTCACAGTGACCAAAATGGCCATTTTTACAGAGTTTTGCTTACTCAAAAGCTTCAATTTTGACCCGTTTCAGTCACAGAAATGACTTTAAACACACTTATTTTAGTTGAAAAAGTCATAATTCACATCCAACAGTCATTTAGAGTCAAAAGATTAAATGTTAAAATTTCATCATTATAGACCATTTTGGGAACGTTCGACATGTCCGGAGTCATCGTTTTTCATCGAAAATTGATTTTTGGGACTGTACCAAAAATGATTCAAAATGTCAATTGGATCGTGCCTCATGTTGAATAACCACTTTTTAAACCCTCACAGTGCCCAAAAGTGCCATTTTTACAGAGTTTTGCTTACTCAAAAGCTTCAATTTTGACCCGTTTCAGGCACAGAAATGACTTTAAACACACTTATTTTAGTTGAAAAAGTCATAATTCACATCCAACAGTCATTTAGAGTCAAAAGATTAAATGTTAAAATTTCATCATTATAGACCATTTTGGGAACGTTCGACATGTCCGGAGTCATCGTTTTTCATCCGAAAATTGATTTTTTGGACTGTACCAAAAATGATTCAAAATGTCAATTGGATCGTGCCTCATGTTGAATAACCACTTTTTAAACCCTCACAGTGACCAAAATTGCCATTTTTACAGAGTTTTGCTTACTCAAAAGCTTCAATTTTGACCCGTTTCAGGCACAGAAATGACTTTAAACACACTTATTTTAGTTGAAAAAGTCATAATTCAGATCCAACAGTCATTTAGAGTCAAAAGATTAAATGTTAAAATTTCATCATTATTGACCATTTTGGGAACGTTCGACATGTCCGGAGTCATCGTTTTTCATCCGAAAATTGATTTTTGGGACTGTACCAAAAATGATTCAAAATGTCAATTGGATCGTGCCTCATGTTGAATAACCACTTTTTAAACCCTCACAGTGACCAAAAGTGCCATTTTTACAGAGTTTTGCTTACTCAAAAGCTTCAATTTTGACCCATTTCAGGCACAGAAATGACTTTAAACACACTTATTTTAGTTGAAAAAGTCATAATTCACATCCAACAGTCATTTAGAGTCAAAAGATTAAATGTTAAAATTTCATCATTATAGACCATTTTGGGAACGTTCGGCATGTCCGGAGTCATCGTTTTTCATCCGAAAATTGATTTTTTGGACTGTACCAAAAATGATTCAAAATGTCAATTGGATCGTGCCTCATGTTGAATAACCACTTTTTAAACCCTCACAGTGAACAAAATTGCCATTTTTACAGAGTTTTGCCTACTCAAAAGCTTCAATTTTGACCCGTTTCAGGCACAGAAATGACTTTAAACACACTTATTTTAGTTGAAAAAGTCATAATGCACATCCAACAGTCATTTAGAGTCAAAAGATTAAATGTTAAAATTTCATCATTATAGACCATTTTGGGAACGTTCGACATGTCCGGAGTCATCGTTTTTCATCCGAAAATTGATTTTTGGGACTGTACCAAAAATGATTCAAAATGTCAATTGGATCGTGCCTCATGTTGAATAACCACTTTTTAAACCCTCACAGTGACCAAAAGTGCCATTTTTACAGAGTTTTGCTTACTCAAAAGCTTCAATTTTGACCCGTTTCAGGCACAGAAATGACTTTAAACACTTATTTTAGTTGAAAAAGTCATAATTCACATCCAACAGTCATTTAGAGTCAAAAGATTAAATGTTAAAATTTCATCATTATAGACCATTTTGGGAACGTTCGACATGTCCGGAGTCATCGTTTTTCATCCGAAAATTGATTTTTGGGACTGTACCAAAAATGATTCAAAATGTCAATTGGATCGTGCCTCATGTTGAATAACCACTTTTTAAACCCTCACAGTGCCCAAAATTGCCATTTTTACAGAGTTTTGCTTACTCAAAAGCTTCAATTTTGACCCGTTTCAGGCACAGAAATGACTTTAAACACACTTATTTTAGTTGAAAAAGTCATAATTCACATCCAACAGTCATTTACAGTCAAAAGATTAAATGTTAAAATTTCATCATTATAGACCATTTTGGGAACGTTCGACATGTCCGGAGTCATCGTTTTTCATCCAAAAATTGATTTTTTGAACTGTACCAAAAATGATTCAAAATGTCAATTGGATCGTGCCTCATGTTGAATAACCACTTTTTAAACCCTCACAGTGACCAAAAGTGCCATTTTTACAGAGTTTTGCTTACTCAAAAGCTTCAATTTTGACCCGTTTCAGGCACAGAAATGACTTTAAACACACTTATTTTAGTTGAAAAAGTCATAATTCACATCCAACAGTCATTTAGAGTCAAAAGATTAAATGTTAAAATTTCATCATTATAGACCATTTTGGGAACGTTCGGCATGTCCGGAGTCATCGTTTTTCATCCGAAAATTGATTTTTTGGACTGTACCAAAAATGATTCAAAATGTCAATTGGATCGTGCCTCATGTTGAATAACCACTTTTTAAACCCTCACAGTGACCAAAATGGCCATTTTTACAGAGTTTTGCTTACTCAAAAGCTTCAATTTTGACCCGTTTCAGTCACAGAAATGACTTTAAACACACTTATTTTAGTTGAAAAAGTCATAATTCACATCCAACAGTCATTTAGAGTCAAAAGATTAAATGTTAAAATTTCATCATTATAGACCATTTTGGGAACGTTCGACATGTCCGGAGTCATCGTTTTTCATCCGAAAATTGATTTTTGGGACTGTACCAAAAATGATTCAAAATGTCAATTGGATCGTGCCTCATGTTGAATAACCACTTTTTAAACCCTCACAGTGACCAAAAGTGCCATTTTTACAGAGTTTTGCTTACTCAAAAGCTTCAATTTTGACCCGTTTCAGGCACAGAAATGACTTTAAACACACTTATTTTAGTTGAAAAAGTCATAATTCACATCCAACAGTCATTTAGAGTCAAAAGATTAAATGTTAAAATTTCATCATTATAGACCATTTTGGGAACGTTCGACATGTCCGGAGTCATCGTTTTTCATCCGAAAATTGATTTTTGGGACTGTACCAAAAATGATTCAAAATGTCAATTGGATCGTGCCTCATGTTGAATAACCACTTTTTAAACCCTCACAGTGACCAAAATTGCCATTTTTACAGAGTTTTGCTTACTCAAAAGCTTCAATTTTGACCCGTTTCAGGCACAGAAATGACTTTAAACACACTTATTTTAGTTGAAAAAGTCATAATTCACATCCAACAGTCATTTAGAGTCAAAAGATTAAATGTTAAAATTTCATCATTATAGACCATTTTGGGAACGTTCGACATGTCCGGAGTCATCGTTTTTCATCCGAAAATTGATTTTTGGGACTGTACCAAAAATGATTCAAAATGTCAATTGGATCGTGCCTCATGTTGAATAACCACTTTTTAAACCCTCACAGTGACCAAAATTGCCATTTTTACAGAGTTTTGCTTACTCAAAAGCTTCAATTTTTACCCGTTTCAGGCACAGAAGTGACTTTAAACACACTTATTTTAGTTGAAAAAGTCATAATTCAGATCCAACAGTCATTTAGAGTCAAAAGATTAAATGTTAAAATTTCATCATTATAGACCATTTTGGGAACGTTCGACATGTCCGGAGTCATCGTTTTTCATCCGAAAATTGATTTTTTGGACTGTACCAAAAATGGTTCAAAATGTCAATTGGATCGTGCCTCATGTTGAATAACCACTTTTTAAACCCTCACAGTGACCAAAATTGCCATTTTTACAGAGTTTTGCTTACTCAAAAGCTTCAATTTTGACCCGTTTCAGGCACAGAAATGACTTTAAACACACTTATTTTAGTTGAAACAGTCATAATGCACATCCAACAGTCATTTAGAGTCAAAAGATTAAATGTTAAAATTTCATCATTATAGACCATTTTGGGAACGTTCGACATGTCCGGAGTCATCGTTTTTCATCCAAAAATTGATTTTTTGGACTGTACCAAAAATTATTCAAAATGTCAATTGGATCGTGCCTCATGTTGAATAACCACTTTTTAAACCCTCACAGTGACCAAAAGTGCCATTTTTACAGAGTTTTGCTTACTCAAAAGCTTCAATTTTGACCCGTTTCAGGCACAGAAATGACTTTAAACACACTTATTTTAGTTGAAAAAGTCATAATTCACATCCAACAGTCATTTAGAGTCAAAAGATTAAATGTTAAAATGTCATCATTATAGACCATTTTGGGAACGTTCGACATGTCCGGAGTCATCGTTTTTCATCCGAAAATTGATTTTTTGGACTGTACCAAAAATGATTCAAAATGTCAATTGGATCGTGCCTCATGTTGAATAACCACTTTTTAAACCCTCACAGTGACCAAAAGTGTCATTATTACAGAGTTTTGCTTACTCAAAAGCTTCAATTTTGACCCGTTTCAGGCACAGAAATGACTTTAAACACACTTATTTTAGTTGAAAAAGTCATAATTCACATCCAACAGTCATTTAGAGTCAAAAGATTAAATGTTAAAACTTCATCATTATACACCATTTTGGGAACGTTCGGCATGTCCGGAGTCATCGTTTTTCATCCGAAAATTGATTTTTTGGACTGTACCAAAAATGATTCAAAATGTCAATTGGATCGTGCCTCATGTTGAATAACCACTTTTTAAACCCTCACAGTGACCAAAATGGCCATTTTTACAGAGTTTTGCTTACTCAAAAGCTTCAATTTTGACCCGTTTCAGTCACAGAAATGACTTTAAACACACTTATTTTAGTTGAAAAAGTCATAATTCACATCCAACAGTCATTTAGAGTCAAAAGATTAAATGTTAAAATTTCATCATTATAGACCATTTTGGGAACGTTCGACATGTCCGGAGTCATGGTTTTTCATCCGAAAATCGATTTTTTGGGCTGTACCAAAAATGATTCAAAATGTCAATAGGATCATGCCTCATGTTGAATAACCACTTTTTAAACCCTCACAGTGACCAAAAGTGCCATTTTTACAGAGTTTTGCTTACTCAAAAGCTTCAATTTTGACCTGTTTCAGGCACAGAAATGACTTTAAACACACTTATTTTAGTTGAAAAAGTCATAATTCACATCCAACAGTCATTTAGAGTCAAAAGATTAAATGTTAAAATTTCATCATTATAGACCATTTTGGGAACGTTCGGCATGTCCGGAGTCATCGTTTTTCATCCGAAAATTGATTTTTTGGACTGTACCAAAAATGATTCAAAATGTCAATTGGATCGTGCCTCATGTTGAATAACCACTTTTTAAACCCTCACAGTGACCAAAATGGCCATTTTTACAGAGTTTTGCTTACTCAAAAGCTTCAATTTTGACCCGTTTCAGTCACAGAAATGACTTTAAACACACTTATTTTAGTTGAAAAAGTCATAATTCACATCCAACAGTCATATAGAGTCAAAAGATTAAATGTTAAAATTTCATCATTATAGACCATTTTGGGAACGTTCGACATGTCCGGAGTCATCGTTTTTCATCCGAAAATTGATTTTTGGGACTGTACCAAAAATGATTCAAAATGTCAATTGGATCGTGCCTCATGTTGAATAACCACTTTTTAAACCCTCACAGTGACCAAAAGTGCCATTTTTACAGAGTTTTGCTTACTCAAAAGTTTCAATTTTGACCCGTTTCAGGCACAGAAATGACTTTAAACACACTTATTTTAGTTGAAAAAGTCATAATTCACATCAAACAGTCATTTAGAGTCAAAAGATTAAATGTTAAAATTTCATCATTATAGACCATTTTGGGAACGTTCGACATGTCCGGAGTCATCGTTTTTCATCCGAAAATTGATTTTTTGGACTGTACCAAAAATGATTCAAAATGTCAATTGGATCGTGCCTCATGTTGAATAACCACTTTTTAACCCCTTTACTGCTAAGGCATTATTAGGCTTATCATATAATTTCCATTGAAATCAATGGAAAGTCCATGACGAGTTACCCTTGTCATTAGCGGCGAAGAGGTTAAACCCTCACAGTGACCAAAAGTGCCATTTTTACAGAGTTTTGCTTACTCAAAAGCTTCAATTTTGACCCGTTTCAGGCACAGAAATGACTTTAAACACACTTATTTTAGTTGAAAAAGTCATAATTCACATCCAACAGTCATTTAGAGTCAAAAGTTTAAATGTTAAAATTTCATCATTATAGACCATTTTGGGAACGTTCGACATGTCCGGAGTCATCGTTTTTCATCCGAAAATCGATTTTTTGGACTGTACCAAAAATGATTCAAAATGTCAATTGGATCGTGCCTCATGTTGAATAACCACTTTTTAAACCATCACAGTGACTAAAATGGCCATTTTTACAGAGTTTTGCTTACTCAAAAGCTTCAATTTTGACCCGTTTCAGTCCCAGAAATGACTTTAAACACACTTATTTTAGTTGAAAAAGTCATAATTCACATCCAACAGTCATTTAGAGTCAAAAGATTAAATGTTAAAATTTCATCATTATAGTCCATTTTGGGAACGTTCGACATGTCCAGAGTCATCGTTTTTCATCCGAAAATCGATTTTTTGGACTGTACCAAAAATGATTCAAAATGTCAATTGGATCATGCCTCATGTTGAATAACCACTTTTTAAACCCTCACAGTGACCAAAAGTGCCATTTTTACAGAGTTTTCCTTACTCAAAAGCTTCAATTTTGACCCGTTTCAGGCACAGAAATGACTTTAAACACACTTATTTTAGTTGAAAAAGTCATAATTCACATCCAACAGTCATTTAGAGTCAAAAGATTAAATGTTAAAATTTCATCATTATAGACCATTTTGGGAACGTTCGACATGTCCGGACTCATCGTTTTTCATCCGAAAAATGATTTTTGGGACTGTACCAAAAATGATTCAGAATGTCAATTGGATCGTGCCTCATGTTGAATAACCACTTTTTAAACCCTCACAGTGACCAAAAGTGCCATTTTTACAGAGTTTTGCTTACTCAAAAGCTTCAATTTTGACCCGTTTCAGGCACAGAAATGACTTTAAACACACTTATTTTAGTTGAAAAAGTCATAATTCACATCCAACAGTCATTTAGAGTCAAAAGATTAAATGTTAAAATTTCATCATTATAGACCATTTTGGGAACGTTCGACATGTCCGGAGTCATCGTTTTTTATCCGAAAATTGATTTTTTGGACTGTACCAAAAATGATTCAAAATGTCAATTGGATCATGCCTCATGTTGAATAACCACTTTTTAAACCCTCACAGTGACCAAAAGTGCCATTTTTACAGAGTTTTGCTTACTCAAAAGCTTCAATTTTGACCCGTTTCAGGCACAGAAATGACTTTAACCACTTGGATGCTAAGGGTGGTGCCTGCATATCAATGTAATTTCCATTGAAATCAATGGAAACTCCATGACGAGTTACCCTTGTCATTAGCACTGAAGGGGTTAAACACACTTATTTTAGTTGAAAAAGTCATAATTCATATCCAACAGTCATTTAGAGTCAAAAGATTAAATGTTAAAATTTCATCATTATTGACCATTTTGGGAACGTTCGACATGTCCGGAGTCATCGTTTTTCATCCGAAAATTGATTTTTGGGACTGTACCAAAAATGATTCAAAATGTCAATTGGATCGTGCCTCATGTTGTATAACCACTTTTTAAACCCTCACAGTGACCAAAAGTGCCATTTTTACAGAGTTTTGCTTACTCAAAAGCTTCAATTTTGACCCGTTTCAGGCACAGAAATGACTTTAAACACACTTATTTTAGTTGAAAAAGTCATAATTCACATCCAACAGTCATATAGAGTCAAAAGATTAAATGTTAAAATTTCATCATTATTGACCATTTTGGGAACGTTCGACATGTCCGGAGTCATCGTTTTTCATCCGAAAATTGATTTTTGGGACTGTACCAAAAATGATTCAGAATGTCAATTGGATCGTGCCTCATGTTGAATAACCACTTTTTAAACCCTCACAGTGACCAAAAGTGCCATTTTTACAGAGTTTTGCTTACTCAAAAGCTTCAATTTTGACCTGTTTCAGGCACAGAAATGACTTTAACCACTTGGATGCTAAGGGTGGTGCCTGCATATCAATGTAATTTCCATTGAAATCAATGGAAACTCCATGACGAGTTACCCTTGTCATTAGCACTGAAGGGGTTAAACACACTTATTTTAGTTGAAAAAGTCATAATTCATATCCAACAGTCATTTAGAGTCAAAAGATTAAATGTTAAAATTTCATCATTATTGACCATTTTGGGAACGTTCGACATGTCCGGAGTCATCGTTTTTCATCCGAAAATTGATTTTTGGGACTGTACCAAAAATGATTCAAAATGTCAATTGGATCGTGCCTCATGTTGTATAACCACTTTTTAAACCCTCACAGTGACCAAAAGTGCCATTTTTACAGAGTTTTGCTTACTCAAAAGCTTCAATTTTGACCCGTTTCAGACACAGAAATGACTTTAAACACACTTATTTTAGTTGAAAAAGTCATAATTCCCATCCAACAGTCATATAGAGTCAAAAGATTAAATGTTAAAATTTCATCATTATTGACCATTTTGGGAACGTTCGACATGTCCGGAGTCATCGTTTTTCATCCGAAAATTGATTTTTGGGACTGTACCAAAAATGATTCAAAATGTCAATTGGATCGTGCCTCATGTTGAATAACCACTTTTTAAACCCTCACAGTGACCAAAAGTGCCATTTTTACAGAGTTTTGCTTACTCAAAAGCTTCAATTTTGACCCGTTTCAGGCACAGAAATGACTTTAAACACACTTATTTTAGTTGAAAAAGTCATAATTCACATCCAACAGTCATTTAGAGTCAAAAGATTAAATGTTAAAACTTCATCATTATAGACCATTTTGGGAACGTTCGGCATGTCCGGAGTCATCGTTTTTCATCCGAAAATTGATTTTTTGGACTGTACCAAAAATGATTCAAAATGTCAATTGGATCGTGCCTCATGTTGAATAACCACTTTTTAAACCCTCACAGTGACCAAAATGGCCATTTTTACAGAGTTTTGCTTACTCAAAAGCTTCAATTTTGACCCGTTTCAGTCACAGAAATGACTTTAAACACACTTATTTTAGTTGAAAAAGTCATAATTCACATCCAACAGTCATTTAGAGTCAAAAGATTAAATGTTAAAATTTCATCATTATAGACCATTTTGGGAACGTTCGACATGTCCGGAGTCATGGTTTTTCATCCGAAAATCGATTTTTTTGGGCTGTACCAAAAATGATTCAAAATGTCAATAGGATCATGCCTCATGTTGAATAACCACTTTTTAAACCCTCACAGTGACCAAAAGTGCCATTTTTACAGAGTTTTGCTTACTCAAAAGCTTCAATTTTGACCTGTTTCAGGCACAGAAATGACTTTAAACACACTTATTTTAGTTGAAAAAGTCATAATTCACATCCAACAGTCATTTAGAGTCAAAAGATTAAATGTTAAAATTTCATCATTATAGACCATTTTGGGAACGTTCGGCATGTCCGGAGTCATCGTTTTTCATCCGAAAATTGATTTTTTGGACTGTACCAAAAATGATTCAAAATGTCAATTGGATCGTGCCTCATGTTGAATAACCACTTTTTAAACCCTCACAGTGACCAAAATGGCCATTTTTACAGAGTTTTGCTTACTCAAAAGCTTCAATTTTGACCCGTTTCAGTCACAGAAATGACTTTAAACACACTTATTTTAGTTGAAAAAGTCATAATTCACATCCAACAGTCATATAGAGTCAAAAGATTAAATGTTAAAATTTCATCATTATAGACCATTTTGGGAACGTTCGACATGTCCGGAGTCATCGTTTTTCATCCGAAAATTGATTTTTGGGACTGTACCAAAAATGATTCAAAATGTCAATTGGATCGTGCCTCATGTTGAATAACCACTTTTTAAACCCTCACAGTGACCAAAAGTGCCATTTTTACAGAGTTTTGCTTACTCAAAAGTTTCAATTTTGACCCGTTTCAGGCACAGAAATGACTTTAAACACACTTATTTTAGTTGAAAAAGTCATAATTCACATCAAACAGTCATTTAGAGTCAAAAGATTAAATGTTAAAATTTCATCATTATAGACCATTTTGGGAACGTTCGACATGTCCGGAGTCATCGTTTTTCATCCGAAAATTGATTTTTTGGACTGTACCAAAAATGATTCAAAATGTCAATTGGATCGTGCCTCATGTTGAATAACCACTTTTTAACCCCTTTACTGCTAAGGCATTATTAGGCTTATCATATAATTTCCATTGAAATCAATGGAAAGTCCATGACGAGTTACCCTTGTCATTAGCGGCGAAGAGGTTAAACCCTCACAGTGACCAAAAGTGCCATTTTTACAGAGTTTTGCTTACTCAAAAGCTTCAATTTTGACCCGTTTCAGGCACAGAAATGACTTTAAACACACTTATTTTAGTTGAAAAAGTCATAATTCACATCCAACAGTCATTTAGAGTCAAAAGATTAAATGTTAAAATTTCATCATTATAGACCATTTTGGGAACGTTCGGCATGTCCGGAGTCATCGTTTTTCATCCGAAAATTGATTTTTTGGACTGTACCAAAAATGATTCAAAATGTCAATTGGATCGTGCCTCATGTTGAATAACCACTTTTTAAACCCTCACAGTGACCAAAATGGCCATTTTTACAGAGTTTTGCTTACTCAAAAGCTTCAATTTTGACCCGTTTCAGTCACAGAAATGACTTTAAACACACTTATTTTAGTTGAAAAAGTCATAATTCACATCCAACAGTCATATAGAGTCAAAAGATTAAATGTTAAAATTTCATCTTTATAGACCATTTTGGGAACGTTCGACATGTCCGGAGTCATCGTTTTTCATCCGAAAATTGATTTTTGGGACTGTACCAAAAATGATTCAAAATGTCAATTGGATCGTGCCTCATGTTGAATAACCACTTTTTAAACCCTCACAGTGACCAAAAGTGCCATTTTTACAGAGTTTTGCTTACTCAAAAGTTTCAATTTTGACCCGTTTCAGGCACAGAAATGACTTTAAACACACTTATTTTAGTTGAAAAAGTCATAATTCACATCAAACAGTCATTTAGAGTCAAAAGATTAAATGTTAAAATTTCATCATTATAGACCATTTTGGGAACGTTCGACATGTCCGGAGTCATCGTTTTTCATCCGAAAATTGATTTTTTGGACTGTACCAAAAATGATTCAAAATGTCAATTGGATCGTGCCTCATGTTGAATAACCACTTTTTAACCCCTTTACTGCTAAGGCATTATTAGGCTTATCATATAATTTCCATTGAAATCAATGGAAAGTCCATGACGAGTTACCCTTGTCATTAGCGGCGAAGAGGTTAAACCCTCACAGTGACCAAAAGTGCCATTTTTACAGAGTTTTGCTTACTCAAAAGCTTCAATTTTGACCCGTTTCAGGCACAGAAATGACTTTAAACACACTTATTTTAGTTGAAAAAGTCATAATTCACATCCAACAGTCATTTAGAGTCAAAAGTTTAAATGTTAAAATTTCATCATTATAGACCATTTTGGGAACGTTCGACATGTCCGGAGTCATCGTTTTTCATCCGAAAATCGATTTTTTGGACTGTACCAAAAATGATTCAAAATGTCAATTGGATCGTGCCTCATGTTGAATAACCACTTTTTAAACCATCACAGTGACTAAAATGGCCATTTTTACAGAGTTTTGCTTACTCAAAAGCTTCAATTTTGACCCGTTTCAGTCCCAGAAATGACTTTAAACACACTTATTTTAGTTGAAAAAGTCATAATTCACATCCAACAGTCATTTAGAGTCAAAAGATTAAATGTTAAAATTTCATCATTATAGTCCATTTTGGGAACGTTCGACATGTCCAGAGTCATCGTTTTTCATCTGAAAATCGATTTTTTGGACTGTACCAAAAATGATTCAAAATGTCAATTGGATCATGCCTCATGTTGAATAACCACTTTTTAAACCCTCACAGTGACCAAAAGTGCCATTTTTACAGAGTTTTCCTTACTCAAAAGCTTCAATTTTGACCCGTTTCAGGCACAGAAATGACTTTAAACACACTTATTTTAGTTGAAAAAGTCATAATTCACATCCAACAGTCATTTAGAGTCAAAAGATTAAATGTTAAAATTTCATCATTATAGACCATTTTGGGAACGTTCGACATGTCCGGACTCATCGTTTTTCATCCGAAAAATGATTTTTGGGACTGTACCAAAAATGATTCAGAATGTCAATTGGATCGTGCCTCATGTTGAATAACCACTTTTTAAACCCTCACAGTGACCAAAAGTGCCATTTTTACAGAGTTTTGCTTACTCAAAAGCTTCAATTTTGACCCGTTTCAGGCACAGAAATGACTTTAAACACACTTATTTTAGTTGAAAAAGTCATAATTCACATCCAACAGTCATTTAGAGTCAAAAGATTAAATGTTAAAATTTCATCATTATAGACCATTTTGGGAACGTTCGACATGTCCGGAGTCATCGTTTTTTATCCGAAAATTGATTTTTTGGACTGTACCAAAAATGATTCAAAATGTCAATTGGATCATGCCTCATGTTGAATAACCACTTTTTAAACCCTCACAGTGACCAAAAGTGCCATTTTTACAGAGTTTTGCTTACTCAAAAGCTTCAATTTTGACCCGTTTCAGGCACAGAAATGACTTTAACCACTTGGATGCTAAGGGTGGTGCCTGCATATCAATGTAATTTCCATTGAAATCAATGGAAACTCCATGACGAGTTACCCTTGTCATTAGCACTGAAGGGGTTAAACACACTTATTTTAGTTGAAAAAGTCATAATTCATATCCAACAGTCATTTAGAGTCAAAAGATTAAATGTTAAAATTTCATCATTATTGACCATTTTGGGAACGTTCGACATGTCCGGAGTCATCGTTTTTCATCCGAAAATTGATTTTTGGGACTGTACCAAAAATGATTCAAAATGTCAATTGGATCGTGCCTCATGTTGTATAACCACTTTTTAAACCCTCACAGTGACCAAAAGTGCCATTTTTACAGAGTTTTGCTTACTCAAAAGCTTCAATTTTGACCCGTTTCAGGCACAGAAATGACTTTAAACACACTTATTTTAGTTGAAAAAGTCATAATTCACATCCAACAGTCATATAGAGTCAAAAGATTAAATGTTAAAATTTCATCATTATTGACCATTTTGGGAACGTTCGACATGTCCGGAGTCATCGTTTTTCATCCGAAAATTGATTTTTGGGACTGTACCAAAAATGATTCAGAATGTCAATTGGATCGTGCCTCATGTTGAATAACCACTTTTTAAACCCTCACAGTGACCAAAAGTGCCATTTTTACAGAGTTTTGCTTACTCAAAAGCTTCAATTTTGACCTGTTTCAGGCACAGAAATGACTTTAACCACTTGGATGCTAAGGGTGGTGCCTGCATATCAATGTAATTTCCATTGAAATCAATGGAAACTCCATGACGAGTTACCCTTGTCATTAGCACTGAAGGGGTTAAACACACTTATT
The DNA here is from genome assembly GCF_964263255.1 of Lissotriton vulgaris. Classification (NCBI taxonomy): domain Eukaryota; kingdom Metazoa; phylum Chordata; class Amphibia; order Caudata; family Salamandridae; genus Lissotriton; species Lissotriton vulgaris. The sequence continues at coordinate 82,955 of NW_028245153.1, forward strand.
TTAGTTGAAAAAGTCATAATTCATATCCAACAGTCATTTAGAGTCAAAAGATTAAATGTTAAAATTTCATCATTATTGACCATTTTGGGAACGTTCGACATGTCCGGAGTCATCGTTTTTCATCCGAAAATTGATTTTTGGGACTGTACCAAAAATGATTCAAAATGTCAATTGGATCGTGCCTCATGTTGTATAACCACTTTTTAAACCCTCACAGTGACCAAAAGTGCCATTTTTACAGAGTTTTGCTTACTCAAAGCTTCAATTTTGACCCGTTTCAGACACAGAAATGACTTTAAACACACTTATTTTAGTTGAAAAAGTCATAATTCACATCCAACAGTCATATAGAGTCAAAAGATTAAATGTTAAAATTTCATCATTATTGACCATTTTGGGAACGTTCGACATGTCCGGAGTCATCGTTTTTCATCCGAAAATTGATTTTTGGGACTGTACCAAAAATGATTCAAAATGTCAATTGGATCGTGCCTCATGTTGAATAACCACTTTTTAAACCCTCACAGTGACCAAAAGTGCCATTTTTACAGAGTTTTGCTTACTCAAAAGCTTCAATTTTGACCCGTTTCAGGCACAGAAATGACTTTAAACACACTTATTTTAGTTGAAAAAGTCATAATTCACATCCAACAGTCATTTAGAGTCAAAAGATTAAATGTTAAAACTTCATCATTATAGACCATTTTGGGAACGTTCGGCATGTCCGGAGTCATCGTTTTTCATCCGAAAATTGATTTTTTGGACTGTACCAAAAATGATTCAAAATGTCAATTGGATCGTGCCTCATGTTGAATAACCACTTTTTAAACCCTCACAGTGACCAAAATGGCCATTTTTACAGAGTTTTGCTTACTCAAAAGCTTCAATTTTGACCCGTTTCAGTCACAGAAATGACTTTAAACACACTTATTTTAGTTGAAAAAGTCATAATTCACATCCAACAGTCATTTAGAGTCAAAAGATTAAATGTTAAAATTTCATCATTATAGACCATTTTGGGAACGTTCGACATGTCCGGAGTCATGGTTTTTCATCCGAAAATCGATTTTTTTGGGCTGTACCAAAAATGATTCAAAATGTCAATAGGATCATGCCTCATGTTGAATAACCACTTTTTAAACCCTCACAGTGACCAAAAGTGCCATTTTTACAGAGTTTTGCTTACTCAAAAGCTTCAATTTTGACCTGTTTCAGGCACAGAAATGACTTTAACCCCTTTACTGCTAAGGCTATTTTCCTTCTTTTATGTAATTTCCATTGAAATCAATGGAAAGTCCATGACGAGTTACCCTTGTCATTAGCGGCGAAGAGGTTAAACACACTTATTTTAGTTGAAAAAGTCATAATTCACATCCAACAGTCATTTAGAGTCAAAAGATTAAATGTTAAAATTTCATCATTATAGACCATTTTGGGAACGTTCGGCATGTCCGGAGTCATCGTTTTTCATCCGAAAATTGATTTTTTGGACTGTACCAAAAATGATTCAAAATGTCAATTGGATCGTGCCTCATGTTGAATAACCACTTTTTAAACCCTCACAGTGACCAAAATGGCCATTTTTACAGAGTTTTGCTTACTCAAAAGCTTCAATTTTGACCCGTTTCAGTCACAGAAATGACTTTAAACACACTTATTTTAGTTGAAAAAGTCATAATTCACATCCAACAGTCATATAGAGTCAAAAGATTAAATGTTAAAATTTCATCATTATAGACCATTTTGGGAACGTTCGACATGTCCGGAGTCATCGTTTTTCATCCGAAAATTGATTTTTGGGACTGTACCAAAAATGATTCAAAATGTCAATTGGATCGTGCCTCATGTTGAATAACCACTTTTTAAACCCTCACAGTGACCAAAAGTGCCATTTTTACAGAGTTTTGCTTACTCAAAAGTTTCAATTTTGACCCGTTTCAGGCACAGAAATGACTTTAAACACACTTATTTTAGTTGAAAAAGTCATAATTCACATCAAACAGTCATTTAGAGTCAAAAGATTAAATGTTAAAATTTCATCATTATAGACCATTTTGGGAACGTTCGACATGTCCGGAGTCATCGTTTTTCATCCGAAAATTGATTTTTTGGACTGTACCAAAAATGATTCAAAATGTCAATTGGATCGTGCCTCATGTTGAATAACCACTTTTTAACCCCTTTACTGCTAAGGCATTATTAGGCTTATCATATAATTTCCATTGAAATCAATGGAAAGTCCATGACGAGTTACCCTTGTCATTAGCGGCGAAGAGGTTAAACCCTCACAGTGACCAAAAGTGCCATTTTTACAGAGTTTTGCTTACTCAAAAGCTTCAATTTTGACCCGTTTCAGGCACAGAAATGACTTTAAACACACCTATTTTAGTTGAAAAAGTCATAATTCACATCCAACAGTCATTTAGAGTCAAAAGTTTAAATGTTAAAATTTCATCATTATAGACCATTTTGGGAACGTTCGACATGTCCGGAGTCATCGTTTTTCATCCGAAAATCGATTTTTTGGACTGTACCAAAAATGATTCAAAATGTCAATTGGATCGTGCCTCATGTTGAATAACCACTTTTTAAACCATCACAGTGACTAAAATGGCCATTTTTACAGAGTTTTGCTTACTCAAAAGCTTCAATTTTGACCCGTTTCAGTCCCAGAAATGACTTTAAACACACTTATTTTAGTTGAAAAAGTCATAATTCACATCCAACAGTCATTTAGAGTCAAAAGATTAAATGTTAAAATTTCATCATTATAGTCCATTTTGGGAACGTTCGACATGTCCAGAGTAATCGTTTTTCATCCGAAAATCGATATTTTGGACTGTACCAAAAATGATTCAAAATGTCAATTGGATCATGCCTCATGTTGAATAACCACTTTTTAAACCCTCACAGTGACCAAAAGTGCCATTTTTACAGAGTTTTCCTTACTCAAAAGCTTCAATTTTGACCCGTTTCAGGCACAGAAATGACTTTAAACACACTTATTTTAGTTGAAAAAGTCATAATTCACATCCAACAGTCATTTAGAGTCAAAAGATTAAATGTTAAAATTTCATCATTATAGACCATTTTGGGAACGTTCGACATGTCCGGACTCATCGTTTTTCATCCGAAAAATGATTTTTGGGACTGTACCAAAAATGATTCAGAATGTCAATTGGATCGTGCCTCATGTTGAATAACCACTTTTTAAACCCTCACAGTGACCAAAAGTGCCATTTTTACAGAGTTTTGCTTACTCAAAAGCTTCAATTTTGACCCGTTTCAGGCACAGAAATGACTTTAAACACACTTATTTTAGTTGAAAAAGTCATAATTCACATCCAACAGTCATATAGAGTCAAAAGATTAAATGTTAAAATTTCATCATTATTGACCATTTTGGGAACGTTCGACATGTCCGGAGTCATCGTTTTTCATCCGAAAATTGATTTTTGGGACTGTACCAAAAATGATTCAAAATGTCAATTGGATCGTGCCTCATGTTGAATAACCACTTTTTAAACCCTCACAGTGACCAAAAGTGCCATTTTTACAGAGTTTTGCTTACTCAAAAGCTTCAATTTTGACCCGTTTCAGGCACAGAAATGACTTTAACCACTTGGATGCTAAGGGTGGTGCCTGCATATCAATGTAATTTCCATTGAAATCAATGGAAACTCCATGACGAGTTACCCTTGTCATTAGCACTGAAAGGGGTTAAACACACTTATTTTAGTTGAAAAAGTCATAATTCATATCCAACAGTCATTTAGAGTCAAAAGATTAAATGTTAAAATTTCATCATTATTGACCATTTTGGGAACGTTCGACATGTCCGGAGTCATCGTTTTTCATCCGAAAATTGATTTTTGGGACTGTACCAAAAATGATTCAAAATGTCAATTGGATCGTGCCTCATGTTGTATAACCACTTTTTAAACCCTCACAGTGACCAAAAGTGCCATTTTTACAGAGTTTTGCTTACTCAAAAGCTTCAATTTTGACCCGTTTCAGACACAGAAATGACTTTAAACACACTTATTTTAGTTGAAAAAGTCATAATTCACATCCAACAGTCATATAGAGTCAAAAGATTAAATGATAAAATTTCATCATTATTGACCATTTTGGGAACGTTCGACATGTCCGGAGTCATCGTTTTTCATCCGAAAATTGATTTTTGGGACTGTACCAAAAATGATTCAAAATGTCAATTGGATCGTGCCTCATGTTGAATAACCACCTTTTAAACCCTCACAGTGACCAAAAGTGCCATTTTTACAGAGTTTTGCTTACTCAAAAGCTTCAATTTTGACCCGTTTCAGGCACAGAAATGACTTTAAACACACTTATTTTAGTTGAAAAAGTCATAATGCACATCCAACAGTCATTTAGAGTCAAAAGATTAAATGTTAAAATTTCATCATTATAGACCATTTTGGGAACGTTCGACATGTCCGGAGTCATTGTTTTTCATCCGAAAATTGATTTTTTGGACTGTACCAAAAATGATTCAAAATGTCAATTGGATCATGCCTCATGTTGAATAACCACTTTTTAAACCCTCACAGTGACCAAAATTGCCATTTTTACAGAGTTTTGCTTACTCAAAAGCTTCAATTTTGACCCGTTTCAGGCACAGAAATGACTTTAAACACACTTATTTTAGTTGAAAAAGTCATAATGCACATCCAACAGTCATTTAGAGTCAAAAGATTAAATGTTAAAATTTCATCATTATAGACCATTTTGGGAACGTTCGACATGTCCGGAGTCATCGTTTTTCATCCGAAAATTGATTTTTTGGACTGTACCAAAAATGGTTCAAAATGTCAATTGGATCGTGCCTCATGTTGAATAACCACTTTTAAACCCTCACAGTGACCAAAATTGCCATTTTTACAGAGTTTTGCTTACTCAAAAGCTTCAATTTTGACCCGTTTCAGGCACAGAAATGACTTTAAACACACTTATTTTAGTTGAAAAAGTCATAATGCACATCCAACAGTCTTTTAGAGTCAAAAGATTAAATGTTAAAATTTCATCATTATAGACCATTTTGGGAACGTTCGACATGTCCGGAGTCATCGTTTTTCATCCGAAAATGGATTTTTTGGACTGTACCAAAAATGATTCAAAATGTCAATTGGATCGTGCCTCATGTTGAATAACCACTTTTTAAACCCTCACAGTGACCAAAAGTGCCATTTTTACAGAGTTTTGCTTACTCAAAAGCTTCAATTTTGACCCGTTTCAGGCACAGAAATGACTTTAAACACACTTATTTTAGTTGAAAAAGTCATAATTCACATCCAACAGTCATTTAGAGTCAAAAGATTAAATGTTAAAATTTCATCATTATAGACCATTTTGGGAACGTTCGGCATGTCCGGAGTCATCGTTTTTCATCCGAAAATTGATTTTTTTGGACTGTACCAAAAATGATTCAAAATGTCAATTGGATCGTGCCTCATGTTGAATAACCACTTTTTAAACCCTCACAGTGACCAAAATGGCCATTTTTACAGAGTTTTGCTTACTCAAAAGCTTCAATTTTGACCCGTTTCAGTCACAGAAATGACTTTAAACACACTTATTTTAGTTGAAAAAGTCATAATTCACATCCAACAGTCATTTAGAGTCAAAAGATTAAATGTTAAAATTTCATCATTATAGACCATTTTGGGAACGTTCGACATGTCCGGAGTCATCGTTTTTCATCCGAAAATCGATTTTTTGGACTGTACCAAAAATGATTCAAAATGTCAATTGGATCGTGCCTCATGTTGAATAACCACTTTTTAAACCCTCACAGTGACCAAAAGTGCCATTTTTACAGAGTTTTGCTTACTCAAAAGCTTCAATTTGACCCGTTTCAGGCACAGAAATGACTTTAAACACACTTATTTTAGTTGAAAAAGTCATAATTCACATCCAACAGTCATTTAGAGTCAAAAGATTAAATGTTAAAATTTCATCATTATAGACCATTTTGGGAACGTTCGACATGTCCGGAGTCATCGTTTTTCATCTGAAAATTGATTTTTGGGACTGTACCAAAAATGATTCAAAATGTCAATTGGATCGTGCCTCATGTTGAATAACCACTTTTTAAACACTCACATTGACCAAAATTGCATTTTTACAGAGTTTTCCTTACTCAAAAGCTTCAATTTTGACCCGTTTCAGGCACAGAAATGACTTTAAACACACTTATTTTAGTTGAAAAAGTCGTAATTCACATCCAACAGTCATTTAGAGTCAAAAGATTAAATGTTAAAATTTCATCATTATAGACCATTTTGGGAACGTTCGGCATGTCCGGAGTCATTGTTTTTCATCCGAAAATTGATTTTTTGGACTGTACCAAAAATGATTCAAAATGTCAATTGGATCGTGCCTCATGTTGAATAACCACTTTTTAAACCCTCACAGTGACCAAAATTGCCATGTTTACAGAGTTTTCCTTACTCAAAAGCTTCAATTTTGACCCGTTTCAGGCACAGAAATGACTTTAAACACACTTATTTTAGTTGAAAAAGTCATAATTCACATCCAACAGTCATTTAGAGTCAAAAGATTAAATGTTAAAATTTCATCATTATAGACCATTTTGGGAACGTTCGACATGTCCGGAGTCATCGTTTTTCATCCGAAAATTGATTTTTTGGACTGTACCAAAAATGATTCAAAATGTCAATTGGATCGTGCCTCATGTTGAATAACCACTTTTTAAACCCTCACAGTGAACAAAATTGCCATTTTTACAGAGTTTTGCCTACTCAAAAGCTTCAATTTTGACCCGTTTCAGGCACAGAAATGACTTTAAACACACTTATTTTAGTTGAAAAAGTCATAATGCACATCCAACAGTCATTTAGAGTCAAAAGATTAAATGTTAAAATTTCATCATTATAGACCATTTTGGGAACGTTCGACATGTCCGGAGTCATCGTTTTTCATCCGAAAATTGATTTTTGGGACTGTACCAAAAATGATTCAAAATGTCAATTGGATCGTGCCTCATGTTGAATAACCACTTTTTAAACCCTCACAGTGACCAAAAGTGCCATTTTTACAGAGTTTTGCTTACTCAAAAGCTTCAATTTTGACCCGTTTCAGGCACAGAAATGACTTTAAACACACTTATTTTAGTTGAAAAAGTCATAATTCACATCCAACAGTCATTTAGAGTCAAAAGATTAAATGTTAAAATTTCATCATTATAGACCATTTTGGGAACGTTCGGCATGTCCGGAGTCATCGCTTTTCATCCGAAAATTGATTTTTTGGACTGTACCAAAAATGATTCAAAATGTCAATTGGATCGTGCCTCATGTTGAATAACCACTTTTTAAACCCTCACAGTGACCAAAATGGCTATTTTTACAGAGTTTTGCTTACTCAAAAGCTTCAATTTTGACCCGTTTCAGTCACAGAAATGACTTTAAACACACTTATTTTAGTTGAAAAAGTCATAATTCACATCCAACAGTCATTTAGAGTCAAAAGATTAAATGTTAAAATTTCATCATTATTGACCATTTTGGGAACGTTCGACATGTCCGGAGTCATCGTTTTTCATCCGAAAATTGATTTTTGGGACTGTACCAAAAATGATTCAAAATGTCAATTGGATCGTGCCTCATGTTGAATAACCACTTTTTAAACCCTCACAGTGACCAAAAGTGCCATTTTTACAGAGTTTTGCTTACTCAAAAGCTTCAATTTTGACCCGTTTCAGGCACAGAAATGACTTTAAACACACTTATTTTAGTTGAAAAAGTCATAATTCACATCCAACAGTCATTTAGAGTCAAAAGATTAAATGTTAAAACTTCATCATTATAGACCATTTTGGGAACGTTCGGCATGTCCGGAGTCATCGTTTTTCATCCGAAAATTGATTTTTTGGACTGTACCAAAAATGATTCAAAATGTCAATTGGATCGTGCCTCATGTTGAATAACCACTTTTTAAACCCTCACAGTGACCAAAATGGCCATTTTTACAGAGTTTTGCTTACTCAAAAGCTTCAATTTTGACCCGTTTCAGTCACAGAAATGACTTTAAACACACTTATTTTAGTTGAAAAAGTCATAATTCACATCCAACAGTCATTTAGAGTCAAAAGATTAAATGTTAAAATTTCATCATTATAGACCATTTTGGGAACGTTCGACATGTCCGGAGTCATGGTTTTTCATCCGAAAATTGATTTTTTGGACTGTACCAAAAATGATTCAAAATGTCAATTGGATCGTGCCTCATGTTGAATAACCACTTTTTAAACCCTCACAGTGACCAAAATGGCCATTTTTACAGAGTTTTGCTTACTCAAAAGATTCAATTTTGACCCGTTTCAGTCACAGAAATGACTTTAAACACACTTATTTTAGTTGAAAAAGTCATAATTCACATCCAACAGTCATATAGAGTCAAAAGATTAAATGTTAAAATTTCATCATTATAGACCATTTTGGGAACGTTCGACATGTCCGGAGTCATCGTTTTTCATCCGAAAATTGATTTTTGGGACTGTACCAAAAATGATTCAAAATGTCAATTGGATCGTGCCTCATGTTGAATAACCACTTTTTAAACCCTCACAGTGACCAAAAGTGCCATTTTTACAGAGTTTTGCTTACTCAAAAGTTTCAATTTTGACCCGTTTCAGGCACAGAAATGACTTTAAACACACTTATTTTAGTTGAAAAAGTCATAATTCACATCAAACAGTCATTTAGAGTCAAAAGATTAAATGTTAAAATTTCATCATTATAGACCATTTTGGGAACGTTCGACATGTCCGGAGTCATCGTTTTTCATCCGAAAATCGATTTTTTGGACTGTACCAAAAATGATTCAAAATGTCAATTGGATCATGCCTCATGTTGAATAACCACTTTTTAAACCCTCACAGTGACCAAAAGTGCCATTTTTACAGAGTTTTGCTTACTCAAAAGCTTCAATTTTGACCCGTTTCAGGCACAGAAATGACTTTAACCACTTGGATGCTAAGGGTGGTGCCTGCATATCAATGTAATTTCCATTGAAATCAATGGAAACTCCATGACGAGTTACCCTTGTCATTAGCACTGAAGGGGTTAAACACACTTATTTTAGTTGAAAAAGTCATAATTCATATCCAACAGTCATTTAGAGTCAAAAGATTAAATGTTAAAATTTCATCATTATTGACCATTTTGGGAACGTTCGACATGTCCGGAGTCATCGTTTTTCATCCGAAAATTGATTTTTGGGACTGTACCAAAAATGATTCAAAATGTCAATTGGATCGTGCCTCATGTTGTATAACCACTTTTTAAACCCTCACAGTGACCAAAAGTGCCATTTTTACAGAGTTTTGCTTACTCAAAAGCTTCAATTTTGACCCGTTTCAGACACAGAAATGACTTTAAACACACTTATTTTAGTTGAAAAAGTCATAATTCACATCCAACAGTCATATAGAGTCAAAAGATTAAATGTTAAAATTTCATCATTATTGACCATTTTGGGAACGTTCGACATGTCCGGAGTCATCGTTTTTCATCCGAAAATTGATTTTTGGGACTGTACCAAAAATGATTCAAAATGTCAATTGGATCGTGCCTCATGTTGAATAACCACTTTTTAAACCCTCACAGTGACCAAAAGTGCCATTTTTACAGAGTTTTGCTTACTCAAAAGCTTCAATTTTGACCCGTTTCAGGCACAGAAATGACTTTAAACACACTTATTTTAGTTGAAAAAGTCATAATGCACATCCAACAGTCATATAGAGTCAAAAGATTAAATGTTAAAATTTCATCATTATAGACCATTTTGGGAACGTTCGACATGTCCGGAGTCATTGTTTTTCATCCGAAAATTGATTTTTTGGACTGTACCAAAAATGATTCAAAATGTCAATTGGATCATGCCTCATGTTGAATAACCACTTTTTAAACCCTCACAGTGACCAAAATTGCCATTTTTACAGAGTTTTGCTTACTCAAAAGCTTCAATTTTGACCCGTTTCAGGCACAGAAATGACTTTAAACACACTTATTTTAGTTGAAAAAGTCATAATGCACATCCAACAGTCATTTAGAGTCAAAAGATTAAATGTTAAAATTTCATCATTATAGACCATTTTGGGAACGTTCGACATGTCCGGAGTCATCGTTTTTCATCCGAAAATTGATTTTTGGGACTGTACCAAAAATGATTCAAAATGTCAATTGGATCGTGCCTCATGTTGAATAACCACTTTTTAAACCCTCACAGTGACCAAAAGTGCTATTTTTACAGAGTTTTGCTTACTCAAAAGCTTCAATTTTGACCCATTTCAGGCACAGAAATGACTTTAAACACACTTATTTTAGTTGAAAAAGTCAGAATGCACATCCAACAGTCATTTAGAGTCAAAAGATTAAATGTTAAAATTTCATCATTATAGACCATTTTGGGAACGTTCGACATGTCCGGAGTCATCGTTTTTCATCCGAAAATTGATTTTTTGGACTGTACCAAAAATGGTTCAAAATGTCAATTGGATCGTGCCTCATGTTGAATAACCACTTTTTAAACCCTCACAGTGACCAAAATTGCCATTTTTACAGAGTTTTGCTTACTCAAAAGCTTCAATTTTGACCCGTTTCAGGCACAGAAATGACTTTAAACACACTTATTTTAGTTGAAAAAGTCATAATGCACATCCAACAGTCTTTTAGAGTCAAAAGATTAAATGTTAAAATTTCATCATTATAGACCATTTTGGGAACGTTCGACATGTCCGGAGTCATCGTTTTTCATCCGAAAATGGATTTTTTGGACTGTACCAAAAATGATTCAAAATGTCAATTGGATCGTGCCTCATGTTGAATAACCACTTTTTAAACCCTCACAGTGACCAAAAGTGCCATTTTTACAGAGTTTTGCTTACTCAAAAGCTTCAATTTTGACCCGTTTCAGGCACAGAAATGACTTTAAACACACTTATTTTAGTTGAAAAAGTCATAATTCACATCCAACAGTCATTTAGAGTCAAAAGATTAAATGTTAAAATTTCATCATTATAGACCATTTTGGGAACGTTCGGCATGTCCGGAGTCATCGTTTTTCATCCGAAAATTGATTTTTTTGGACTGTACCAAAAATGATTCAAAATGTCAATTGGATCGTGCCTCATGTTGAATAACCACTTTTTAAACCCTCACAGTGACCAAAATGGCCATTTTTACAGAGTTTTGCTTACTCAAAAGCTTCAATTTTGACCCGTTTCAGTCACAGAAATGACTTTAAACACACTTATTTTAGTTGAAAAAGTCATAATTCACATCCAACAGTCATTTAGAGTCAAAAGATTAAATGTTAAAATTTCATCATTATAGACCATTTTGGGAACGTTCGACATGTCCGGAGTCATCGTTTTTCATCCGAAAATCGATTTTTTGGACTGTACCAAAAATGATTCAAAATGTCAATTGGATCGTGCCTCATGTTGAATAACCACTTTTTAAACCCTCACAGTGACCAAAAGTGCCATTTTTACAGAGTTTTGCTTACTCAAAAGCTTCAATTTGACCCGTTTCAGGCACAGAAATGACGTTAAACACACTTATTTTAGTTGAAAAAGTCATAATTCACATCCAACAGTCATTTAGAGTCAAAAGATTAAATGTTAAAATTTCATCATTATAGACCATTTTGGGAACGTTCGACATGTCCGGAGTCATCGTTTTTCATCCGAAAATTGATTTTTTGGACTGTACCAAAAATGATTCAAAATGTCAACTGGATCGTGCCTCATGTTGAATAACCACTTTTTAAACCCTCACAGTGAACAAAATTGCCATTTTTACAGAGTTTTGCCTACTCAAAAGCTTCAATTTTGACCCGTTTCAGGCACAGAAATGACTTTAAACACACTTATTTTAGTTGAAAAAGTCATAATGCACATCCAACAGTCATTTAGAGTCAAAAGATTAAATGTTAAAATTTCATCATTATAGACCATTTTGGGAACGTTCGACATGTCCGGAGTCATCGTTTTTCATCCGAAAATTGATTTTTGGGACTGTACCAAAAATGATTCAAAATGTCAATTGGATCGTGCCTCATGTTGAATAACCACTTTTTAAACCCTCACAGTGACCAAAAGTGCCATTTTTACAGAGTTTTGCTTACTCAAAAGCTTCAATTTTGACCCGTTTCAGGCACAGAAATGACTTTAAACACACTTATTTTAGTTGAAAAAGTCATAATTCACATCCAACAGTCATTTAGAGTCAAAAGATTAAATGTTAAAATTTCATCATTATAGACCATTTTGGGAACGTTCGGCATGTCCGGAGTCATCGCTTTTCATCCGAAAATTGATTTTTTGGACTGTACCAAAAATGATTCAAAATGTCAATTGGATCGTGCCTCATGTTGAATAACCACTTTTTAAACCCTCACAGTGACCAAAATGGCTATTTTTACAGAGTTTTGCTTACTCAAAAGCTTCAATTTTGACCCGTTTCAGTCACAGAAATGACTTTAAACACACTTATTTTAGTTGAAAAAGTCATAATTCACATCCAACAGTCATTTAGAGTCAAAAGATTAAATGTTAAAATTTCATCATTATTGACCATTTTGGGAACGTTCGACATGTCCGGAGTCATCGTTTTTCATCCGAAAATTGATTTTTGGGACTGTACCAAAAATGATTCAAAATGTCAATTGGATCGTGCCTCATGTTGAATAACCACTTTTTAAACCCTCACAGTGACCAAAAGTGCCATTTTTACAGAGTTTTGCTTACTCAAAAGCTTCAATTTTGACCCGTTTCAGGCACAGAAATGACTTTAAACACACTTATTTTAGTTGAAAAAGTCATAATTCACATCCAACAGTCATTTAGAGTCAAAAGATTAAATGTTAAAATTTCATCATTATAGACCATTTTGGGAACGTTCGACATGTCCGGAGTCATCGTTTTTCATCCGAAAATTGATTTTTTGGACTGTACCAAAAATGATTCAAAATGTCAATTGGATCGTGCCTCATGTTGAATAACCACTTTTTAAACCCTCACAGTGACCAAAATTGCCATTTTTACAGAGTTTTGCTTACTCAAAAGCTTCAATTTTGACCCGTTTCAGGCACAGAAATGACTTTAAACACACTTATTTTAGTTGAAAAAGTCATAATTCAGATCCAACAGTCATTTAGAGTCAAAAGATTAAATGTTAAAATTTCATCATTATTGACCATTTTGGGAACGTTCGACATGTCCGGAGTCATCGTTTTTCATCCGAAAATTGATTTTTGGGACTGTACCAAAAATGATTCAAAATGTCAATTGGATCGTGCCTCATGTTGAATAACCACTTTTTAAACCCTCACAGTGACCAAAATGGCCATTTTTACAGAGTTTTGCTTACTCAAAAGCTTCAATTTTGACCGGTTTCAGTCACAGAAATGACTTTAAACACACTTATTTTAGTTGAAAAAGTCATAATTCACATCCAACAGTCATTTAGAGTCAAAAGATTAAATGTTAAAATTTCATCATTATAGACCATTTTGGGAATGTTCGACATGTCCGGAGTCATCGTTTTCCATCCGAAAATCGATTTTTTGGACTGTACCACAAATGATTCAAAATGTCAATTGGATCATGCCTCATGTTGAATAACCACTTTTTAAACCCTCACAGTGACCAAAAGTGCCATTTTTACAGAGTTTTGCTTACTCAAAAGCTTCAATTTTGACCCATTTCAGGCACAGAAATGACTTTAAACACACTTATTTTAGTTGAAAAAGTCATAATTCACATCCAACAGTCATTTAGAGTCAAAAGATTAAATGTTAAAATTTCATCATTATAGACCATTTTGGGAACGTTCGACATGTCCGGAGTCATCGTTTTTCATCCGAAAATTGATTTTTTGGACTGTACCAAAAATGATTCAAAATGTCAATTGGATCGTGCCTCATGTTGAATAACCACTTTTTAAACCCTCACAGTGACCAAAATGGCCATTTTTACAGAGTTTTGCTTACTCAAAAGCTTCAATTTTGACCCGTTTCAGGCACAGAAATGACTTTAAACACACTTATTTTAGTTGAAAAAGTCAGAATTCACATCCAACAGTCATTTAGAGTCAAAAGATTAAATGTTAAAATTTCATCATTATAGACCATTTTGGGAACGTTCGGCATGTCCGGAGTCATCGTTTTTCATCCGAAAATTGATTTTTTTGGACTGTACCAAAAATGATTCAAAATGTCAATTGGATCGTGCCTCATGTTGAATAACCACTTTTTAAACCCTCACAGTGACCAAAATGGCCATTTTTACAGAGTTTTGCTTACTCAAAAGCTTCAATTTTGACCCGTTTCAGTCACAGAAATGACTTTAAACACACTTATTTTAGTTGAAAAAGTCATAATTCACATCCAACAGTCATTTAGAGTCAAAAGATTAAATGTTAAAATTTCATCATTATAGACCATTTTGGGAACGTTCAACATGTCCGGAGTCATCGTTTTTCATCCGAAAATCGATTTTTCGGACTGTACCAAAAATGATTCAAAATGTCAATTGGATCATGCCTCATGTTGAATAACCACTTTTTAAACCCTCACAGTGACCAAAAGTGCCTTTTTTACAGAGTTTTGCTTACTCAAAAGCTTCAATTTTGACCCGTTTCAGGCACAGAAATGACTTTAAACACACTTATTTTAGTTGAAAAAGTCATAATTCACATCCAACAGTCATTTAGAGTCAAAAGATTAAATGTTAAAATTTCATCATTATAGACCATTTTGGGAACGTTCGACATGTCCGGAGTCATCGTTTTTCATCCGAAAAATGGATTTTTTGGACTGTACCAAAAATGATTCAAAATGTCAATTGGATCATGCCTCATGTTGAATAACCACTTTTTAAACCCTCACAGTGACCAAAAGTGCAATTTTTACAGAGTTTTGCTCACTCAAAAGCTTCAATTTTGACCCGTTTCAGGCACAGAAATTACTTTAAACACACTTATTTTAGTTGAAAAAGTCATAATTCACATCCAACAGTCATTTAGAGTCAAAAGATTAAATGTTAAAATTTCATCATTATAGACCATTTTGGGAACGTTCGACATGTCCGGAGTCATCGTTTTTCATCCGAAAATTGATTTTTTGGACTGTACCAAAAATGATTCAAAATGTCAATTGGATCGTGCCTCATGTTGAATAACCACTTTTTAAACCCTCACAGTGACCAAAAGTGCCATTTTTACAGAGTTTTGCTTACTCAAAAGCTTCAATTTTGACCCGTTTCAGGCACAGAAATGACTTTAAACACACTTATTTTAGTTGAAAAAGTCATAATTCACATCCAACAGTCATTTAGAGTCAAAAGATTAAATGTTAAAATTTCATCATTATAGACCATTTTGGGAACGTTCGACATGTCCGGAGTCATCGTTTTTCATCCGAAAATTGATTTTTGGGACTGTACCAAAAATGATTCAAAATGTCAATTGGATCGTGCCTCATGTTGAATAACCACTTTTTAAACACTCACATTGACCAAAATTGCATTTTTACAGAGTTTTCCTTACTCAAAAGCTTCAATTTTGACCCGTTTCAGGCACAGAAATGACTTTAAACACACTTATTTTAGTTGAAAAAGTCGTAATTCACATCCAACAGTCATTTAGAGTCAAAAGATTAAATGTTAAAATTTCATCATTATAGACCATTTTGGGAACGTTCGGCATGTCCGGAGTCATTGTTTTTCATCCGAAAATTGATTTTTTGGACTGTACCAAAAATGATTCAAAATGTCAATTGGATCGTGCCTCATGTTGAATAACCACTTTTTAAACCCTCACAGTGACCAAAATTGCCATGTTTACAGAGTTTTCCTTACTCAAAAGCTTCAATTTTGACCCGTTTCAGGCACAGAAATGACTTTAAACACACTTATTTTAGTTGAAAAAGTCATAATTCACATCCAACAGTCATTTAGAGTCAAAAGAATAAATGTTAAAATTTCATCATTATAGACCATTTTGGGAACGTTCGACATGTCCGGAGTCATCGTTTTTCATCCGAAAATTGATTTTTTAGACTGTACCAAAAATGATTCAAAATGTCAATTGGATCGTGCCTCATGTTGAATAACCACTTTTTAAACCCTCACAGTGAACAAAATTGCCATTTTTACAGAGTTTTGCCTACTCAAAAGCTTCAATTTTGACCCGTTTCAGGCACAGAAATGACTTTAAACACACTTATTTTAGTTGAAAAAGTCATAATGCACATCCAACAGTCATTTAGAGTCAAAAGATTAAATGTTAAAATTTCATCATTATAGACCATTTTGGGAACGTTCGACATGTCCCGAGTCATCGTTTTTCATCCGAAAATTGATTTTTGGGACTGTACCAAAAATGATTCAAAATGTCAATTGGATCGTGCCTCATGTTGAATAACCACTTTTTAAACCCTCACAGTGGCCAAAAGTGCCATTTTTACAGAGTTTTGCTTACTCAAAAGCTTCAATTTTGACCCGTTTCAGGCACAGAAATGACTTTAAACACACTTATTTTAGTTGAAAAAGTCATAATTCACATCCAACAGTCATTTAGAGTCAAAAGATTAAATGTTAAAATTTCATCATTATAGACCATTTTGGGAACGTTCGACATGTCCGGAGTCATCGTTTTTCATCCGAAAATTGATTTTTTGGACTGTACCAAAAATGATTCAAAATGTCAATTGGATCGTGCCTCATGTTGAATAACCACTTTTTAAACCCTCACAGTGACCAAAATTGCCATTTTTACAGAGTTTTGCTTACTCAAAAGCTTCAATTTTGACCCGTTTCAGGCACAGAAATGACTTTAAACACACTTATTTTAGTTGAAAAAGTCATAATTCAGATCCAACAGTCATTTAGAGTCAAAAGATTAAATGTTAAAATTTCATCATTATTGACCATTTTGGGAACGTTCGACATGTCCGGAGTCATCGTTTTTCATCCGAAAATTGATTTTTGGGACTGTACCAAAAATGATTCAAAATGTCAATTGGATCGTGCCTCATGTTGAATAACCACTTTTTAAACCCTCACAGTGACCAAAAGTGCCATTTTTACAGAGTTTTGCTTACTCAAAAGCTTCAATTTTGACCCGTTTCAGGCACAGAAATGACTTTAAACACACTTATTTTAGTTGAAAAAGTCATAATTCACATCCAACAGTCATTTAGAGTCAAAAGATTAAATGTTAAAATTTCATCATTATAGACCATTTTGGGAACGTTCGACATGTCCGGAGTCATCGTTTTCCATCCGAAAATCGATTTTTTGGACTGTACCAAAAATGATTCAAAATGTCAATTGGATCATGCCTCATGTTGAATAACCACTTTTTAAACCCTCACAGTGACCAAAAGTGCCATTTTTACAGAGTTTTGCTTACTCAAAAGCTTCAATTTTGACCCATTTCAGGCACAGAAATGACTTTAAACACACTTATTTTAGTTGAAAAAGTCATAATTCACATCCAACAGTCATTTAGAGTCAAAAGATTAAATGTTAAAATTTCATCATTATAGACCATTTTGGGAACGTTCGACATGTCCGGAGTCATCGTTTTTCATCCGAAAATTGATTTTTTGGACTGTACCAAAAATGATTCAAAATGTCAATTGGATCATGCCTCATGTTGAATAACCACTTTTTAAACCCTCACAGTGACCAAAATTGCCATTTTTACAGCGTTTTGCTTACTCAAAAGCTTCAATTTTGACCCGTTTCAGGCACAGAAATGACTTTAAACACACTTATTTTAGTTGAAAAAGTCATAATGCACATCCAACAGTCATTTAGAGTCAAAAAATTAAATGTTAAAATTTCATCATTATAGACCATTTTGGGAACGTCCGACATGTCCGGAGTCATCGTTTTTCATCCGAAAATTGATTTTTGGGACTGTACCAAAAATGATTCAAAATGTCAATTGGATCGTGCCTCATGTTGAATAACCACTTTTTAAACCCTCACAGTGACCAAAAGTGCCATTTTTACAGAGTTTTGCTTACTCAAAAGCTTCAATTTTGTCCCGTTTCAGGCACAGAAATGACTTTAAACACACTTATTTTAGTTGAAAAAGTCACAATTCACATCCAACAGTCATTTAGAGTCAAAAGATTGAATTTTAAAATGTCATCATTATAGACCATTTTGGGAACGTTCGACATGTCCGGAGTCATCGTTTTTCATCCGAAAATGGATTTTTTGGACTGTACCAAAAATGATTCAAAATGTCAATTGGATCGTGCCTCATGTTGAATAACCACTTTTTAAACCCTCACAGTGACCAAAAGTGCCATTTTTACAGAGTTTTGCTTACTCAAAAGCTTCAATTTTGACCCGTTTCAGGCACAGAAATGACTTTAAACACACTTATTTTAGTTGAAAAAGTCATAATTCACATCCAACAGTCATTTAGAGTCAAAAGATTAAATGTTAAAATTTCATCATTATAGACCATTTTGGGAACGTTCGGCATGTCCGGAGTCATCGTTTTTCATCCGAAAATTGATTTTTTTGGACTGTACCAAAAATGATTCAAAATGTCAATTGGATCATGCCTCATGTTGAATAACCACTTTTTAAACCCTCACAGTGACCAAAATGGCCATTTTTACAGAGTTTTGCTTACTCAAAAGCTTCAATTTTGACCCGTTTCAGTCACAGAAATGACTTTAAACACACTTATTTTAGTTGAAAAAGTCATAATTCACATCCAACAGTCATTTAGAGTCAAAAGATTAAATGTTAAAATGTCATCATTATAGACCATTTTGGGAACGTTCGACATGTCCGGAGTCATCGTTTTTCATCCGAAAATCGATTTTTTGGACTGTACCAAAAATGATTCAAAATGTCAATTGGATCATGCCTCATGTTGAATAACCACTTTTTAAACCCTCACAGTGACCAAAAGTGCCTTTTTTACAGAGTTTTGCTTACTCAAAAGCTTCAATTTTGACCCGTTTCAGGCACAGAAATGACTTTAAACACACTTATTTTAGTTGAAAAAGTCATAATTCACATCCAACAGTCATTTAGAGTCAAAAGATTAAATGTTAAAATGTCATCATTATAGACCATTTTGGGAACGTTCGACACGTCCGGAGTCATCGTTTTTCATCCGAAAATTGATTTTTTGGACTGTACCAAAAATTATTCAAAATGTCAATTGGATCGTGCCTCATGTTGAATAACCACTTTTTAAACCCTCACAGTGACCAAAAGTGCAATTTTTACAGAGTTTTGCTCACTCAAAAGCTTCAATTTTGACCCGTTTCAGGCACAGAAATGACTTTAAACACACTTATTTTAGTTGAAAAAGTCATAATTCACATCCAACAGTCATTTAGAGTCAAAAGATTAAATGTTAAAATTTCATCATTATAGACCATTTTGGGAACGTTCGGCATGTCCGGAGTCATCGTTTTTCATCCGAAAATTGATTTTTTTGGACTGTACCAAAAATGATTCAAAATGTCAATTGGATCATGCCTCATGTTGAATAACCACTTTTTAAACCCTCACAGTGACCAAAATGGCCATTTTTACAGAGTTTTGCTTACTCAAAAGCTTCAATTTTGACCCGTTTCAGTCACAGAAATGACTTTAAACACACTTATTTTAGTTGAAAAAGTCATAATTCACATCCAACAGTCATTTAGAGTCAAAAGATTAAATGTTAAAATGTCATCATTATAGACCATTTTGGGAACGTTCGACATGTCCGGAGTCATCGTTTTTCATCCGAAAATCGATTTTTTGGACTGTACCAAAAATGATTCAAAATGTCAATTGGATCATGCCTCATGTTGAATAACCACTTTTTAAACCCTCACAGTGACCAAAAGTGCCTTTTTTACAGAGTTTTGCTTACTCAAAAGCTTCAATTTTGACCCGTTTCAGGCACAGAAATGACTTTAAACACACTTATTTTAGTTGAAAAAGTCATAATTCACATCCAACAGTCATTTAGAGTCAAAAGATTAAATGTTAAAATGTCATCATTATAGACCATTTTGGGAACGTTCGACACGTCCGGAGTCATCGTTTTTCATCCGAAAATTGATTTTTTGGACTGTACCAAAAATGATTCAAAATGTCAATTGGATCGTGCCTCATGTTGAATAACCACTTTTTAAACCCTCACAGTGACCAAAAGTGCAATTTTTACAGAGTTTTGCTCACTCAAAAGCTTCAATTTTGACCCGTTTCAGGCACAGAAATGACTTTAAACACACTTATTTTAGTTGAAAAAGTCATAATTCACATCCAACAGTCATTTAGAGTCAAAAGATTAAATGTTAAAATTTCATCATTATAGACCATTTTGGGAACGTTCGGCATGTCCGGAGTCATCGTTTTTCATCCGAAAATTGATTTTTTTGGACTGTACCAAAAATGATTCAAAATGTCAATTGGATCGTGCCTCATGTTGAATAACCACTTTTTAAACCCTCACAGTGACCAAAATGGCCATTTTTACAGAGTTTTGCTTACTCAAAAGCTTCAATTTTGACCCGTTTAAGTCACAGAAATGACTTTAAACACACTTATTTTAGTTGAAAAAGTCATAATTCACATCCAACAGTCATTTAGAGTCAAAAGATTAAATGTTAAAATTTCATCATTATAGACCATTTTGGGAACGTTCGACATGTCCGGAGTCATCGTTTTTCATCCGAAAATCGATTTTTTGGACTGTACCAAAAATGATTCAAAATGTCAATTGGATCATGTCTCATGTTGAATAACCACTTTTTAAACCCTCACAGTGACCAAAAGTGCCATTTTTACAGAGTTTTGCTTACTCAAAAGCTTCAATTTTGACCCGTTTCAGGCACAGAAATGACTTTAAACACACTTATTTTAGTTGAAAAAGTCATAATTCACATCCAACAGTCATTTAGAGTCAAAAGATTAAATGTTAAAATTTCATCATTATAGACCATTTTGGGAACGTTCGACATGTCCGGAGTCATCGTTTTTCATCCGAAAATTGATTTTTTGGACTGTACCAAAAATGATTCAAAATGTCAATTGGATCGTGCCTCATGTTGAATAACCACTTTTTAAACACTCACATTGACCAAAATTGCATTTTTACAGAGTTTTCCTTACTCAAAAGCTTCAATTTTGACCCGTTTCAGGCACAGAAATGACTTTAAACACACTTATTTTAGTTGAAAAAGTCGTAATTCACATCCAACAGTCATTTAGAGTCAAAAGATTAAATGTTAAAATTTCATCATTATAGACCATTTTGGGAACGTTCGGCATGTCCGGAGTCATTGTTTTTCATCCGAAAATTGATTTTTTGGACTGTACCAAAAATGATTCAAAATGTCAATTGGATCGTGCCTCATGTTGAATAACCACTTTTTAAACCCTCACAGTGACCAAAATTGCCATGTTTACAGAGTTTTCCTTACTCAAAAGCTTCAATTTTGACCCGTTTCAGGCACAGAAATGACTTTAAACACACTTATTTTAGTTGAAAAAGTCATAATTCACATCCAACAGTCATTTAGAGTCAAAAGAATAAATGTTAAAATTTCATCATTATTGACCATTTTGGGAACGTTCGACATTTCCGGAGTCATCGTTTTTCATCCGAAAATTGATTTTTTGGACTGTTCCAAAAATGATTCAAAATGTCAATTGGATCGTGCCTCATGTTGAATAACCACTTTTTAAACCCTCAAAGTGAACAAAATTGCCATTTTTACAGAGTTTTGCCTACTCAAAAGCTTCAATTTTGACCCGTTTCAGGCACAGAAATGACTTTAAACACACTTATTTTAGTTGAAAAAGTCATAATGCACATCCAACAGTCATTTAGAGTCAAAAGATTAAATGTTAAAATTTCATCATTATAGACCATTTTGGGAACGTTCGACATGTCCGGAGTCATCGTTTTTCATCCGAAAATTGATTTTTGGGACTGTACCAAAAATGATTCAAAATGTCAATTGGATCGTGCCTTATGTTGAATAACCACTTTTTAAACCCTCACAGTGACCAAAAGTGCCATTTTTACAGAGTTTTGCTTACTCAAAAGCTTCAATTTTGACCCGTTTCAGGCACAGAAATGACTTTAAACACACTTATTTTAGTTGAAAAAGTCGTAATTCACATCCAACAGTCATTTAGAGTCAAAAGATTAAATGTTAAAATTTCATCATTATAGACCATTTTGGGAACGTTCGGCATGTCCGGAGTCATCGTTTTTCATCCGAAAATTGATTTTTTGGACTGTACCAAAAATGATTCAAAATGTCAATTGGAACGTGCCTCATGTTGAATAACCACTTTTTAAACCCTCACAGTGACCAAAAGTGCCATTTTTACAGAGTTTTACTTACTCAAAAGCTTCAATTTTGACCCGTTTCAGGCACAGAAATGACTTTAAACACACTTATTTTAGTTGAAAAAGTCATAATTCACATCCAACAGTCATTTAGAGTCAAAAGATTAAATGTTAAAATTTCATCATTATAGACCATTTTGGGAACGTTCGGCATGTCCGGAGTCATCGCTTTTCATCCGAAAATTGATTTTTTGGATTGTACCAAAAATGATTCAAAATGTCAATTGGATCGTGCCTCATGTTGAATAACCACTTTTTAAACCCTCACAGTGACCAAAATGGCCATTTTTACAGAGTTTTGCTTACTCAAAAGCTTCAATTTTGACCCGTTTCAGTCACAGAAATGACTTTAAACACACTTATTTTAGTTGAAAAAGTCATAATTCACATCCAACAGTCATTTAGAGTCAAAAGATTAAATGTTAAAATTTCATCATTATAGACCATTTTGGGAACGTTCGATATGTCCGGAGTCATCGTTTTTCATCCGAAAATTGATTTTTGGGACTGTACCAAAAATGATTCAAAATGTCAATTGGATCGTGCCTCATGTTGAATAACCACTTTTTAAACCCTCACAGTGACCAAAAGTGCCATTTTTACAGAGTTTTGCTTACTCAAAAGCTTCAATTTTGACCCGTTTCAGGCACAGAAATGACTTTAAACACACTTATTTTAGTTGAAAAAGTCATAATTCACATCCAACAGTCATTTAGAGTCAAAAGATTAAATGTTAAAATTTCATCATTATAGACCATTTTGGGAACGTTCGACATGTCCGGAGTCATCGTTTTTCATCCGAAAATTGATTTTTTGGACTGTACCAAAAATGATTCAAAATGTCAATTGGATCGTGCCTCATGTTGAATAACCACTTTTTAAACCCTCACAGTGACCAAAATTGCCATTTTTACAGAGTTTTGCTTACTCAAAAGCTTCAATTTTGACCCGTTTCAGGCACAGAAATGACTTTAAACACACTTATTTTAGTTGAAAAAGTCATAATTCAGATCCAACAGTCATTTAGAGTCAAAAGATTAAATGTTAAAATTTCATCATTATTGACCATTTTGGGAACGTTCGACATGTCCGGAGTCATCGTTTTTCATCCGAAAATTGATTTTTGGGACTGTTCCAAAAATGATTCAAAATGTCAATTGGATCGTGCCTCATGTTGAATAACCACTTTTTAAACCCTCACAGTGACCAAAAGTGCCATTTTTACAGAGTTTTGCTTACTCAAAAGCTTCAATTTTGACCCATTTCAGGCACAGAAATGACTTTAAACACACTTATTTTAGTTGAAAAAGTCATAATTCACATCCAACAGTCATTTAGAGTCAAAAGATTAAATGTTAAAATTTCATCATTATAGACCATTTTGGGAACGTTCGGCACGTCCGAAATCATCGTTTTTCATCCGAAAATTGATTTTTTGGACTGTACCAAAAATGATTCAAAATGTCAATTGGATCGTGCCTCATGTTGAATAACCACTTTTTAAACCCTCACAGTGACCAAAATGGCCATTTTTACAGAGTTTTGCTTACTCAAAAGCTTCAATTTTGACCCGTTTCAGTCACAGAAATGACTTTAAACACACTTATTTTAGTTGAAAAAGTCATAATTCACATCCAACAGTCATTTAGAGTCAAAACATTAAATGTTAAAATTTCATCATTATAGACCATTTTGGGAACGTTCGACATGTCCGGAGTCATCGTTTTCCATCCGAAAATCGATTTTTTGGACTGTACCAAAAATGATTCAAAATGTCAATTGGATCGTGCCTCATGTTGAATAACCACTTTTTAAACACTCACATTGACCAAAATTGCATTTTTACAGAGTTTTCCTTACTCAAAAGCTTCAATTTTGACCCGTTTCAGGCACAGAAATGACTTTAAACACACTTATTTTAGTTGAAAAAGTCGTAATTCACATCCAACAGTCATTTAGAGTCAAAAGATTAAATGTTAAAATTTCATCATTATAGACCATTTTGGGAACGTTCGGCATGTCCGGAGTCATTGTTTTTCATCCGAAAATTGATTTTTTGGACTGTACCAAAAATGATTCAAAATGTCAATTGGATCGTGCCTCATGTTGAATAACCACTTTTTAAACCCTCACAGTGACCAAAATTGCCATGTTTACAGAGTTTTCCTTACTCAAAAGCTTCAATTTTGACCCGTTTCAGGCACAGAAATGACTTTAAACACACTTATTTTAGTTGAAAAAGTCATAATTCACATCCAACAGTCATTTAGAGTCAAAAGAATAAATGTTAAAATTTCATCATTATAGACCATTTTGGGAACGTTCGACATGTCCGGAGTCATCGTTTTTCATCCGAAAATTGATTTTTTGGACTGTTCCAAAAATGATTCAAAATGTCAATTGGATCGTGCCTCATGTTGAATAACCACTTTTTAAACCCTCAAAGTGAACAAAATTGCCATTTTTACAGAGTTTTGCCTACTCAAAAGCTTCAATTTTGACCCGTTTCAGGCACAGAAATGACTTTAAACACACTTATTTTAGTTGAAAAAGTCATAATGCACATCCAACAGTCATTTAGAGTCAAAAGATTAAATGTTAAAATTTCATCATTATAGACCATTTTGGGAACGTTCGACATGTCCGGAGTCATCGTTTTTCATCCGAAAATTGATTTTTGGGACTGTACCAAAAATGATTCAAAATGTCAATTGGATCGTGCCTCATGTTGAATAACCACTTTTTAAACCCTCACAGTGACCAAAAGTGCCATTTTTACAGAGTTTTGCTTACTCAAAAGCTTCAATTTTGACCCGTTTCAGGCACAGAAATGACTTTAAACACACTTATTTTAGTTGAAAAAGTCGTAATTCACATCCAACAGTCATTTAGAGTCAAAAGATTAAATGTTAAAATTTCATCATTATAGACCATTTTGGGAACGTTCGGCATGTCCGGAGTCATCGTTTTTCATCCGAAAATTGATTTTTTGGACTGTACCAAAAATGATTCAAAATGTCAATTGGAACGTGCCTCATGTTGAATAACCACTTTTTAAACCCTCACAGTGACCAAAAGTGCCATTTTTACAGAGTTTTATTTACTCAAAAGCTTCAATTTTGACCCGTTTCAGGCACAGAAATGACTTTAAACACACTTATTTTAGTTGAAAAAGTCATAATTCACATCCAACAGTCATTTAGAGTCAAAAGATTAAATGTTAAAATTTCATCATTATAGACCATTTTGGGAACGTTCGGCATGTCCGGAGTCATCGCTTTTCATCCGAAAATTGATTTTTTGGATTGTACCAAAAATGATTCAAAATGTCAATTGGATCGTGCCTCATGTTGAATAACCACTTTTTAAACCCTCACAGTGACCAAAATGGCCATTTTTACAGAGTTTTGCTTACTCAAAAGCTTCAATTTTGACCCGTTTCAGTCACAGAAATGACTTTAAACACACTTATTTTAGTTGAAAAAGTCATAATTCACATCCAACAGTCATTTAGAGTCAAAAGATTAAATGTTAAAATTTCATCATTATAGACCATTTTGGGAACGTTCGACATGTCCGGAGTCATCGTTTTTCATCCGAAAATTGATTTTTGGGACTGTACCAAAAATGATTCAAAATGTCAATTGGATCGTGCCTCATGTTGAATAACCACTTTTTAAACCCTCACAGTGACCAAAAGTGCCATTTTTACAGAGTTTTGCTTACTCAAAAGCTTCAATTTTGACCCGTTTCAGGCACAGAAATGACTTTAAACACACTTATTTTAGTTGAAAAAGTCATAATTCACATCCAACAGTCATTTAGAGTCAAAAGATTAAATGTTAAAATTTCATCATTATAGACCATTTTGGGAACGTTCGACATGTCCGGAGTCATCGTTTTTCATCCGAAAATTGATTTTTTGGACTGTACCAAAAATGATTCAAAATGTCAATTGGATCGTGCCTCATGTTGAATAACCACTTTTTAAACCCTCACAGTGACCAAAATTGCCATTTTTACAGAGTTTTGCTTACTCAAAAGCTTCAATTTTGACCCGTTTCAGGCACAGAAATGACTTTAAACACACTTATTTTAGTTGAAAAAGTCATAATTCAGATCCAACAGTCATTTAGAGTCAAAAGATTAAATGTTAAAATTTCATCATTATTGACCATTTTGGGAACGTTCGACATGTCCGGAGTCATCGTTTTTCATCCGAAAATTGATTTTTGGGACTGTACCAAAAATGATTCAAAATGTCAATTGGATCGTGCCTCATGTTGAATAACCACTTTTTAAACCCTCACAGTGACCAAAAGTGCCATTTTTACAGAGTTTTGCTTACTCAAAAGCTTCAATTTTGACCCATTTCAGGCACAGAAATGACTTTAAACACACTTATTTTAGTTGAAAAAGTCATAATTCACATCCAACAGTCATTTAGAGTCAAAAGATTAAATGTTAAAATTTCATCATTATAGACCATTTTGGGAACGTTCGGCACGTCCGAAATCATCGTTTTTCATCCGAAAATTGATTTTTTGGACTGTACCAAAAATGATTCAAAATGTCAATTGGATCGTGCCTCATGTTGAATAACCACTTTTTAAACCCTCACAGTGACCAAAATGGCCATTTTTACAGAGTTTTGCTTACTCAAAAGCTTCAATTTTGACCCGTTTCAGTCACAGAAATGACTTTAAACACACTTATTTTAGTTGAAAAAGTCATAATTCACATCCAACAGTCATTTAGAGTCAAAACATTAAATGTTAAAATTTCATCATTATAGACCATTTTGGGAACGTTCGACATGTCCGGAGTCATCGTTTTCCATCCGAAAATCGATTTTTTGGACTGTACCAAAAATGATTCAAAATGTCAATTGGATCGTGCCTCATGTTGAATAACCACTTTTTAAACACTCACATTGACCAAAATTGCATTTTTACAGAGTTTTCCTTACTCAAAAGCTTCAATTTTGACCCGTTTCAGGCACAGAAATGACTTTAAACACACTTATTTTAGTTGAAAAAGTCGTAATTCACATCCAACAGTCATTTAGAGTCAAAAGATTAAATGTTAAAATTTCATCATTATAGACCATTTTGGGAACGTTCGGCATGTCCGGAGTCATTGTTTTTCATCCGAAAATTGATTTTTTGGACTGTACCAAAAATGATTCAAAATGTCAATTGGATCGTGCCTCATGTTGAATAACCACTTTTTAAACCCTCACAGTGACCAAAATTGCCATGTTTACAGAGTTTTCCTTACTCAAAAGCTTCAATTTTGACCCGTTTCAGGCACAGAAATGACTTTAAACACACTTATTTTAGTTGAAAAAGTCATAATTCACATCCAACAGTCATTTAGAGTCAAAAGAATAAATGTTAAAATTTCATCATTATAGACCATTTTGGGAACGTTCGACATGTCCGGAGTCATCGTTTTTCATCCGAAAATTGATTTTTTGGACTGTTCCAAAAATGATTCAAAATGTCAATTGGATCGTGCCTCATGTTGAATAACCACTTTTTAAACCCTCAAAGTGAACAAAATTGCCATTTTTACAGAGTTTTGCCTACTCAAAAGCTTCAATTTTGACCCGTTTCAGGCACAGAAATGACTTTAAACACACTTATTTTAGTTGAAAAAGTCATAATGCACATCCAACAGTCATTTAGAGTCAAAAGATTAAATGTTAAAATTTCATCATTATAGACCATTTTGGGAACGTTCGACATGTCCGGAGTCATCGTTTTTCATCCGAAAATTGATTTTTGGGACTGTACCAAAAATGATTCAAAATGTCAATTGGATCGTGCCTCATGTTGAATAACCACTTTTTAAACCCTCACAGTGACCAAAAGTGCCATTTTTACAGAGTTTTGCTTACTCAAAAGCTTCAATTTTGACCCGTTTCAGGCACAGAAATGACTTTAAACACACTTATTTTAGTTGAAAAAGTCATAATTCACATCCAACAGTCATTTAGAGTCAAAAGATTAAATGTTAAAATTTCATCATTATAGACCATTTTGGGAACGTTCGACATGTCCGGAGTCATCGTTTTTCATCCGAAAATTGATTTTTTGGACTGTACCAAAAATGATTCAAAATGTCAATTGGATCGTGCCTCATGTTGAATAACCACTTTTTAAACCCTCACAGTGACCAAAATTGCCATTTTTACAGAGTTTTGCTTACTCAAAAGCTTCAATTTTGACCCGTTTCAGGCACAGAAATGACTTTAAACACACTTATTTTAGTTGAAAAAGTCATAATTCAGATCCAACAGTCATTTAGAGTCAAAAGATTAAATGTTAAAATTTCATCATTATTGACCATTTTGGGAACGTTCGACATGTCCGGAGTCATCGTTTTTCATCCGAAAATTGATTTTTGGGACTGTACCAAAAATGATTCAAAATGTCAATTGGATCGTGCCTCATGTTGAATAACCACTTTTTAAACCCTCACAGTGACCAAAAGTGCCATTTTTACAGAGTTTTGCTTACTCAAAAGCTTCAATTTTGACCCATTTCAGGCACAGAAATGACTTTAAACACACTTATTTTAGTTGAAAAAGTCATAATTCACATCCAACAGTCATTTAGAGTCAAAACATTAAATGTTAAAATTTCATCATTATAGACCATTTTGGGAACGTTCGACATGTCCGGAGTCATCGTTTTCCATCCGAAAATCGATTTTTTGGACTGTACCAAAAATGATTCAAAATGTCAATTGGATCATGCCTCATGTTGAATAACCACTTTTTAAACCCTCACAGTGACCAAAAGTGCAATTTTTACAGAGTTTTGCTTACTCAAAAGCTTCAATTTTGACCCATTTCAGGCACAGAAATGACTTTAAACACACTTATTTTAGTTGAAAAAGTCATAATTCACATCCAACAGTCATTTAGAGTCAAAAGATTAAATGTTAAAATTTCATCATTATAGACCATTTTGGGAACGTTCGACATGTCCGGAGTCATCGTTTTTCATCCGAAAATTGATTTTTTGGACTGTACCAAAAATGATTCAAAATGTCAATTGGATCGTGCCTCATGTTGAATAACCACTTTTTAAACCCTCACAGTGACCAAAAGTGCCATTTTTACAGAGTTTTGCTTACTCAAAAGCTTCAATTTTGACCCGTTTCAGGCACAGAAATGACTTTAAACACACTTATTTTAGTTGAAAAAGTCATAATGCACATCCAACAGTCATTTAGAGTCAAAAGATTAAATGTTAAAATTTCATCATTATAGACCATTTTGGGAACGTTCGACATGTCCGGAGTCATCGTTTTTCATCCGAAAATTGATTTTTGGGACTGTACCAAAAATGATTCAAAATGTCAATTGGATCGTGCCTCATGTTGAATAACCACTTTTTAAACCCTCACAGTGACCAAAAGTGCCATTTTTACAGAGTTTTGCTTACTCAAAAGCTTCAATTTTGACCCGTTTCAGGCACAGAAATGACTTTAAACACACTTATTTTAGTTGAAAAAGTCACAATTCACATCCAACAGTCATTTAGAGTCAAAAGATTGAATGTTAAAATGTCATCATTATAGACCATTTTGGGAACGTTCGACATGTCCGGAGTCATCGTTTTTCATCCGAAAATGGATTTTTTGGACTGTACCAAAAATGATTCAAAATGTCAATTGGATCGTGCCTCATGTTGAATAACCACTTTTTAAACCCTCACAGTGACCAAAAGTGCCATTTTTACAGAGTTTTGCTTACTCAAAAGCTTCAATTTTGACCCGTTTCAGGCACAGAATTGACTTTAAACACACTTATTTTAGTTGAAAAAGTCATAATTCACATCCAACAGTCATTTAGAGTCAAAAGATTAAATGTTAAAATTTCATCATTATAGACCATTTTGGGAACGTTCGGCATGTCCGGAGTCATCGTTTTTCATCCGAAAATTGATTTTTTTGGACTGTACCAAAAATGATTCAAAATGTCAATTGGATCGTGCCTCATGTTGAATAACCACTTTTTAAACCCTCACAGTGACCAAAATGGCCATTTTTTGACAGAGTTTTGCTTACTCAAAAGCTTCAATTTTGACCCGTTTCAGTCACAGAAATGACTTTAAACACACTTATTTTAGTTGAAAAAGTCATAATTCACATCCAACAGTCATTTAGAGTAAAAAGATTAAATGTTAAAATTTCATCATTATAGACCATTTTGGGAACGTTCGACATGTCCGGAGTCATCGTTTTTCATCCGAAAATCGATTTTTTTGGACT
Source organism: Lissotriton vulgaris (assembly GCF_964263255.1). Lineage (NCBI taxonomy): Eukaryota > Metazoa > Chordata > Amphibia > Caudata > Salamandridae > Lissotriton > Lissotriton vulgaris. The sequence continues at coordinate 113,689 of NW_028245153.1, forward strand.
GTACCAAAAATGATTCAAAATGTCAATAGGATCATGCCTCATGTTGAATAACCACTTTTTAAACCCTCACAGTTACCAAAAGTGCCATTTTTACAGAGTTTTGCTTACTCAAAAGCTTCAATTTTGACCCGTTTCAGGCACAGAAATGACTTTAAACACACTTATTTTAGTTGAAAAAGTCATAATTCACATCCAACAGTCATTTAGAGTCAAAAGATTAAATGTTAAAATTTCATCATTATAGTCCATTTTGGGAACGTTCGACATGTCCGGAGTCATCGTTTTTCATCCGAAAATTGATTTTTTGGACTGTACCAAAAATGATTCAAAATGTCAATTGGATCGTGCCTCATGTTGAATAACCACTTTTTAAACCCTCACAGTGACCAAAAGTGCCATTTTTACAGAGTTTTGCTTACTCAAAAGCTTCAATTTTGACCCGTTTCAGGCACAGAAATGACTTTAAACACACTTATTTTAGTTGAAAAAGTCATAATTCACATCCAACAGTCATTTAGAGTCAAAAGATTAAATGTTAAAATTTCATCATTATAGACCATTTTGGGAACGTTCGACATGTCCGGAGTCATCGTTTTTCATCCGAAAATCGATTTTTTGGACTGTACCAAAAATGATTCAAAATGTCAATTGGATCGTGCCTCATGTTGAATAACCACTTTTTAAACCATCACAGTGACCAAAATGGCCATTTTTACAGAGTTTTGCTTACTCAAAAGCTTCAATTTTGACCCGTTTCAGTCACAGAAATGACTTTAAACACACTTATTTTAGTTGAAAAAGTCATAATTCACATCCAACAGTCATTTAGAGTCAAAAGATTAAATGTTAAAATTTCATCATTATAGTCCATTTTGGGAACGTTCGACATGTCCAGAGTCATCGTTTTTCATCCGAAAATCGATTTTTTGGACTGTACCAAAAATGATTCAAAATGTCAATTGGATCATGCCTCATGTTGAATAACCACTTTTTAAACCCTCACAGTGAACAAAATTGCCATTTTTACAGAGTTTTGCCTACTCAAAAGCTTCAATTTTGACCTGTTTCAGGCACAGAAATGACTTTAAACACACTTATTTTAGTTGAAAAAGTCATAATGCACATCCAACAGTCATTTAGAGTCAAAAGATTAAATGTTAAAATTTCATCATTATAGACCATTTTGGGAACGTTCGACATGTCCGGAGTCATCGTTTTTCATCCGAAAATTGATTTTTGGGACTGTACCAAAAATGATTCAAAATGTCAATTGGATCGTGCCTCATGTTGAATAACCACTTTTTAAACCCTCACAGTGACCAAAAGTGCCATTTTTACAGAGTTTTGCTTACTCAAAAGCTTCAATTTTGACCCGTTTCAGGCACAGAAATGACTTTAAACACTTATTTTAGTTGAAAAAGTCATAATTCACATCCAACAGTCATTTAGAGTCAAAAGATTAAATGTTAAAATTTCATCATTATAGACCATTTTGGGAACGTTCGACATGTCCGGAGTCATCGTTTTTCATCCGAAAATTGATTTTTGGGACTGTACCAAAAATGATTCAAAATGTCAATTGGATCGTGCCTCATGTTGAATAACCACTTTTTAAACCCTCAAAGTGAACAAAATTGCCCTTTTTACAGAGTTTTGCCTACTCAAAAGCTTCAATTTTGACCCGTTTCAGGCACAGAAATGACTTTAAACACACTTATTTTAGTTGAAAAAGTCATAATGCACATCCAACAGTCATTTAGAGTCAAAAGATTAAATGTTAAAATTTCATCATTATAGACCATTTTGGGAACGTTCGACATGTCCGGAGTCATCGTTTTTCATCCGAAAATTGATTTTTGGGACTGTACCAAAAATGATTCAAAATGTCAATTGGATCGTGCCTCATGTTGAATAACCACTTTTTAAACCCTCACAGTGACCAAAAGTGCCATTTTTACAGAGTTTTGCTTACTCAAAAGCTTCAATTTTGACCCGTTTCAGGCATAGAAATGACTTTAAACACACTTATTTTAGTTGAAAAAGTCGTAATTCACATCCAACAGTCATTTAGAGTCAAAAGATTAAATGTTAAAATTTCATCATTATAGACCATTTTGGGAACGTTCGGCATGTCCGGAGTCATCGTTTTTCATCCGAAAATTGATTTTTTGGACTGTACCAAAAATGATTCAAAATGTCAATTGGAACGTGCCTCATGTTGAATAACCACTTTTTAAACCCTCACAGTGACCAAAAGTGCCATTTTTACAGAGTTTTGCTTACTCAAAAGCTTCAATTTTGACCCGTTTCAGGCACAGAAATGACTTTAAACACACTTATTTTAGTTGAAAAAGTCACAATTCACATCCAACAGTCATTTAGAGTCAAAAGATTGAATGTTAAAATGTCATCATTATAGACCATTTTGGGAACGTTCGACATGTCCGGAGTCATCGTTTTTCATCCGAAAATGGATTTTTTGGACTGTACCAAAAATGATTCAAAATGTCAATTGGATCGTGCCTCATGTTGAATAACCACTTTTTAAACCCTCACAGTGACCAAAAGTGCCATTTTTACAGAGTTTTGCTTACTCAAAAGCTTCAATTTTGACCTGTTTCAGGCACAGAAATGACTTTAAACACACTTATTTTAGTTGAAAAAGTCATAATTCACATCCAACAGTCATTTAGAGTCAAAAGATTAAATGTTAAAATTTCATCATTATAGTCCATTTTGGGAACGTTCGACATGTCCGGAGTCATCGTTTTTCATCCGAAAATTGATTTTTTGGACTGTACCAAAAATGATTCAAAATGTCAATTGGATCGTGCCTCATGTTGAATAACCACTTTTTAAACCCTCACAGTGACCAAAAGTGCCATTTTTACAGAGTTTTGCTTACTCAAAAGCTTCAATTTTGACCCGTTTCAGGCACAGAAATGACTTTAAACACACTTATTTTAGTTGAAAAAGTCATAATTCACATCCAACAGTCATTTAGAGTCAAAAGATTAAATGTTAAAATTTCATCATTATAGACCATTTTGGGAACGTTCGACATGTCCGGAGTCATCGTTTTTCATCCGAAAATCGATTTTTTGGACTGTACCAAAAATGATTCAAAATGTCAATTGGATCGTGCCTCATGTTGAATAACCACTTTTTAAACCATCACAGTGACCAAAATGGCCATTTTTACAGAGTTTTGCTTACTCAAAAGCTTCAATTTTGACCCGTTTCAGTCACAGAAATGACTTTAAACACACTTATTTTAGTTGAAAAAGTCATAATTCACATCCAACAGTCATTTAGAGTCAAAAGATTAAATGTTAAAATTTCATCATTATAGTCCATTTTGGGAACGTTCGACATGTCCAGAGTCATCGTTTTTCATCCGAAAATCGATTTTTTGGACTGTACCAAAAATGATTCAAAATGTCAATTGGATCATGCCTCATGTTGAATAACCACTTTTTAAACCCTCACAGTGAACAAAATTGCCATTTTTACAGAGTTTTGCCTACTCAAAAGCTTCAATTTTGACCCGTTTCAGGCACAGAAATGACTTTAAACACACTTATTTTAGTTGAAAAAGTCATAATGCACATCCAACAGTCATTTAGAGTCAAAAGATTAAATGTTAAAATTTCATCATTATAGACCATTTTGGGAACGTTCGACATGTCCGGAGTCATCGTTTTTCATCTGAAAATTGATTTTTGGGACTGTACCAAAAATGATTCAAAATGTCAATTGGATCGTGCCTCATGTTGAATAACCACTTTTTAAACCCTCACAGTGACCAAAAGTGCCATTTTTACAGAGTTTTGCTTACTCAAAAGCTTCAATTTTGACCCGTTTCAGGCACAGAAATGACTTTAAACACTGATTTTAGTTGAAAAAGTCATAATTCACATCCAACAGTCATTTAGAGTCAAAAGATTAAATGTTAAAATTTCATCATTATAGACCATTTTGGGAACGTTCGACATGTCCGGAGTCATCGTTTTTCATCCGAAAATTGATTTTTGGGACTGTACCAAAAATGATTCAAAATGTCAATTGGATCGTGCCTCATGTTGAATAACCACTTTTTAAACCCTCAAAGTGAACAAAATTGCCATTTTTACAGAGTTTTGCCTACTCAAAAGCTTCAATTTTGACCCGTTTCAGGCACAGAAATGACTTTAAACACACTTATTTTAGTTGAAAAAGTCATAATGCACATCCAACAGTCATTTAGAGTCAAAAGATTAAATGTTAAAATTTCATCATTATAGACCATTTTGGGAACGTTCGACATGTCCGGAGTCATCGTTTTTCATCCGAAAATTGATTTTTGGGACTGTACCAAAAATGATTCAAAATGTCAATTGGATCGTGCCTCATGTTGAATAACCACTTTTTAAACCCTCACAGTGACCAAAAGTGCCATTTTTACAGAGTTTTGCTTACTCAAAAGCTTCAATTTTGACCCGTTTCAGGCATAGAAATGACTTTAAACACACTTATTTTAGTTGAAAAAGTCGTAATTCACATCCAACAGTCATTTAGAGTCAAAAGATTAAATGTTAAAATTTCATCATTATAGACCATTTTGGGAACGTTCGGCATGGTTCGGCATGTCCGGAGTCATCGTTTTTCATCCGAAAATTGATTTTTTTGGACTGTACCAAAAATGATTCAAAATGTCAATTGGAACGTGCCTCATGTTGAATAACCACTTTTTAAACCCTCACAGTGACCAAAAGTGCCATTTTTACAGAGTTTTGCTTACTCAAAAGCTTCAATTTTGACCCGTTTCAGGCACAGAAATGACTTTAAACACACTTATTTTAGTTGAAAAAGTCACAATTCACATCCAACAGTCATTTAGAGTCAAAAGATTGAATGTTAAAATGTCATCATTATAGACCATTTTGGGAACGTTCGACATGTCCGGAGTCATCGTTTTTCATCCGAAAATGGATTTTTTGGACTGTACCAAAAATGATTCAAAATGTCAATTGGATCGTGCCTCATGTTGAATAACCACTTTTTAAACCCTCACAGTGACCAAAAGTGCCATTTTTACAGAGTTTTGCTTACTCAAAAGCTTCAATTTTGACCCGTTTCAGGCACAGAATTGACTTTAAACACACTTATTTTAGTTGAAAAAGTCATAATTCACATCCAACAGTCATTTAGAGTCAAAAGATTAAATGTTAAAATTTCATCATTATAGACCATTTTGGGAACGTTCGGCATGTCCGGAGTCATCGTTTTTCATCCGAAAATTGATTTTTTTGGACTGTACCAAAAATGATTCAAAATGTCAATTGGATCGTGCCTCATGTTGAATAACCACTTTTTAAACCCTCACAGTGACCAAAATGGCCATTTTTACAGAGTTTTGCTTACTCAAAAGCTTCAATTTTGACCCGTTTCAGTCACAGAAATGACTTTAAACACACTTATTTTAGTTGAAAAAGTCATAATTCACATCCAACAGTCATTTAGAGTCAAAAGATTAAATGTTAAAATTTCATCATTATAGACCATTTTGGGAACGTTCGACATGTCCGGAGTCATCGTTTTTCATCCGAAAATTGATTTTTTGGACTGTACCAAAAATGATTCAAAATGTCAATTGGATCGTGCCTCATGTTGAATAACCACTTTTTAAACCCTCACAGTGACCAAAATGGCCATTTTTACAGAGTTTTGCTTACTCAAAAGCTTCAATTTTGACCCGTTTCAGGCATAGAAATGACTTTAAACACACTTATTTTAGTTGAAAAAGTCGTAATTCACATCCAACAGTCATTTAGAGTCAAAAGATTAAATGTTAAAATTTCATCATTATAGACCATTTTGGGAACGTTCGGCATGTCCGGAGTCATCGTTTTTCATCCGAAAATTGATTTTTTTGGACTGTACCAAAAATGATTCAAAATGTCAATTGGAACGTGCCTCATGTTGAATAACCACTTTTTAAACCCTCACAGTGACCAAAAGTGCCATTTTTACAGAGTTTTGCTTACTCAAAAGCTTCAATTTTGACCCGTTTCAGGCACAGAAATGACTTTAAACACACTTATTTTAGTTGAAAAAGTCACAATTCACATCCAACAGTCATTTAGAGTCAAAAGATTGAATGTTAAAATGTCATCATTATAGACCATTTTGGGAACGTTCGACATGTCCGGAGTCATCGTTTTTCATCCGAAAATGGATTTTTTGGACTGTACCAAAAATGATTCAAAATGTCAATTGGATCGTGCCTCATGTTGAATAACCACTTTTTAAACCCTCACAGTGACCAAAAGTGCCATTTTTACAGAGTTTTGCTTACTCAAAAGCTTCAATTTTGACCCGTTTCAGGCACAGAATTGACTTTAAACACACTTATTTTAGTTGAAAAAGTCATAATTCACATCCAACAGTCATTTAGAGTCAAAAGATTAAATGTTAAAATTTCATCATTATAGACCATTTTGGGAACGTTCGGCATGTCCGGAGTCATCGTTTTTCATCCGAAAATTGATTTTTTTGGACTGTACCAAAAATGATTCAAAATGTCAATTGGATCGTGCCTCATGTTGAATAACCACTTTTTAAACCCTCACAGTGACCAAAATGGCCATTTTTACAGAGTTTTGCTTACTCAAAAGCTTCAATTTTGACCCGTTTCAGTCACAGAAATGACTTTAAACACACTTATTTTAGTTGAAAAAGTCATAATTCACATCCAACAGTCATTTAGAGTCAAAAGATTAAATGTTAAAATTTCATCATTATAGACCATTTTGGGAACGTTCGACATGTCCGGAGTCATCGTTTTTCATCCGAAAATTGATTTTTTGGACTGTACCAAAAATGATTCAAAATGTCAATTGGATCGTGCCTCATGTTGAATAACCACTTTTTAAACCCTCACAGTGACCAAAATGGCCATTTTTACAGAGTTTTGCTTACTCAAAAGCTTCAATTTTGACCCGTTTCAGTCACAGAAATGACTTTAAACACACTTATTTTAGTTGAAAAAGTCATAATTCACATCCAACAGTCATTTAGAGTCAAAACATTAAATGTTAAAATTTCATCATTATAGACCATTTTGGGAACGTTCGACATGTCCGGAGTCATCGTTTTCCATCCGAAAATCGATTTTTTGGACTGTACCAAAAATGATTCAAAATGTCAATTGGAACATGCCTCATGTTGAATAACCACTTTTTAAACCCTCACAGTGACCAAAAGTGCAATTTTTACAGAGTTTTGCTTACTCAAAAGCTTCAATTTTGACCCATTTCAGGCACAGAAATGACTTTAAACACACTTATTTTAGTTGAAAAAGTCATAATTCACATCCAACAGTCATTTAGAGTCAAAAGATTAAATGTTAAAATTTCATCATTATAGACCATTTTGGGAACGTTCGACATGTCCGGAGTCATCGTTTTTCATCCGAAAATTGATTTTTTGGACTGTACCAAAAATGATTCAAAATGTCAATTGGATCGTGCCTCATGTTGAATAACCACTTTTTAAACCCTCACAGTGACCAAAAGTGCCATTTTTACAGAGTTTTGCTTACTCAAAAGCTTCAATTTTGACCCGTTTCAGGCACAGAAATGACTTTAAACACACTTATTTTAGTTGAAAAAGTCATAATGCACATCCAACAGTCATTTAGAGTCAAAAGATTAAATGTTAAAATTTCATCATTATAGACCATTTTGGGAACGTTCGACATGTCCGGAGTCATCGTTTTTCATCCGAAAATTGATTTTGGGACTGTACCAAAAATGATTCAAAATGTCAATTGGATCGTGCCTCATGTTGAATAACCACTTTTTAAACCCTCACAGTGACCAAAAGTGCCATTTTTACAGAGTTTTGCTTACTCAAAAGCTTCAATTTTGACCCGTTCAGGCACAGAAATGACTTTAAACACACTTATTTTAGTTGAAAAAGTCACAATTCACATCCAACAGTCATTTAGAGTCAAAAGATTGAATGTTAAAATGTCATCATTATAGACCATTTTGGGAACGTTCGACATGTCCGGAGTCATCGTTTTTCATCCGAAAATGGATTTTTTGGACTGTACCAAAAATGATTCAAAATGTCAAATGGATCGTGCCTCATGTTGAATAACCACTTTTAAACCCTCACAGTGACCAAAAGTGCCATTTTTACAGAGTTTTGCTTACTCAAAAGCTTCAATTTTGACCCGTTTCAGCACAGAATTGACTTTAAACACACTTATTTTATTTGAAAAAGTCATAATTCACATCCAACAGTCATTTAGAGTCAAAAGATTAAATGTTAAAATTTCATCATTATAGACCATTTTGGGAACGTTCGGCATGTCCGGAGTCATCGTTTTCCATCCGAAAATCGATTTTTTGGACTGTACCAAAAATGATTCAAATGTCAATTGGAACATGCCTCATGTTGAATAACCACTTTTTAAACCCTCACAGTGACCAAAAGTGCAATTTTTACAGAGTTTTGCTTACTCAAAAAGCTTCAATTTTGACCCATTTTCAGGCACAGAAATGACTTTAAACACACTTATTTTAGTTGAAAAAGTCATAATTCACATCCAACAGTCATTTAGAGTCAAAAGATTAAATGTTAAAATTTCATCATTATAGACCATTTGGGAACGTTCGACATGTCCGGAGTCATCGTTTTTCATCCGAAAATTGATTTTTTGGACTGTACCAAAAATGATTCAAAATGTCAATTGGATCGTGCCTCATGTTGAATAACCACTTTTTAAACCCTCACAGTGACCAAAAGTGCCATTTTTACAGAGTTTGCTTACTCAAAAGCTTCAATTTTGACCCGTTTCAGGCACAGAAATGACTTTAAACACACTTATTTTAGTTGAAAAAGTCATAATGCACATCCAACAGTCATTTAGAGTCAAAAGATTAAATGTTAAAATTTCATCATTATAGACCATTTTGGGAACGTTCGACATGTCCGGAGTCATAGTTTTTCATCCGAAAATTGATTTTTGGGACTGTACCAAAAATGATTCAAAATGTCAATTGGATCGTGCCTCATGTTGAATAACCCTTTTTAAACCCTCACAGTGACCAAAAGTGCCATTTTTACAGAGTTTTGCTTACTCAAAAGCTTCAATTTTGACCCGTTTCAGGCACAGAAATGACTTTAAACACACACTTATTTTAGTTGAAAAAGTCACAATTCACATCCAACAGTCATTTAGAGTCAAAAGATTGAATGTTAAAATGTCATCATTATAGACCATTTTGGGAACGTTCGACATGTCCGGAGTCATCGTTTTTCATCCGAAAATGGATTTTTGGACTGTACCAAAAATGATTCAAAATGTCAATTGGATCGTGCCTCATGTTGAATAACCACTTTTAAACCCTCACAGTGACCAAAAGTGCCATTTTTACAGAGTTTTGCTTACTCAAAAGCTTCAATTTTGACCCGTTTCAGGCACAGAATTGACTTTAAACACACTTATTTTAGTTGAAAAAGTCATAATTCACATCCAACAGTCATTTAGAGTCAAAAGATTAAATGTTAAAATTTCATCATTATAGACCATTTTGGGAACGTTCGGCATGTCCGGAGTCATCGTTTTTCATCCGAAAATCGATTTTTTGGACTGTACCAAAAATGATTCAAAATGTCAATAGGATCATGCCTCATGTTGAATAACACTTTTTAAACCCTCACAGTGACCAAAAGTGCCATTTTTACAGAGTTTTGCTTACTCAAAAGCTTCAATTTTGACCCGTTTCAGGCACAGAAATGACTTTAAACACACTTATTTTAGTTGAAAAAGTCATAATTCACATCCAACAGTCATTTAGAGTCAAAGATTAAATGTTAAAATTTCATCATTATAGTCCATTTTGGGAACGTTCGACATGTCCGGAGTCATCGTTTTTCATCCGAAAATTGATTTTTTGGACTGTACCAAAAATGATTCAAAATGTCAATTGGATCGTGCCTCATGTTGAATAACCACTTTTTAAACCCTCACAGTGACCAAAAGTGCCATTTTTACAGAGTTTTGCTTACTCAAAAGCTTCAATTTTGACCCGTTTCAGGCACAGAAATGACTTTAAACACACTTATTTTAGTTGAAAAAGTCATAATTCACATCCAAACAGTCATTTAGAGTCAAAAGATTAAATGTTAAAATTTCATCATTATAGACCATTTTGGGAACGTTCGACATGTCCGGAGTCATCGTTTTTCATCCGAAAATCGATTTTTTGGACTGTACCAAAAATGATTCAAAATGTCAATTGGATCGTGCCTCATGTTGAATAACCACTTTTTAAACCATCACAGTGACCAAAATGGCCATTTTTACAGAGTTTTGCTTACTCAAAAGCTTCAATTTTGACCCGTTTCAGTCACAGAAATGACTTTAAACACATTTATTTTAGTTGAAAAAGTCATAATTCACATCCAACAGTCATTTAGAGTCAAAAGATTAAATGTTAAAATTTCATCATTATAGTCCATTTGGGAACGTTCGACATGTCCAGAGTCATCGTTTTTCATCCGAAAATCGATTTTTTGGACTGTACCAAAAATGATTCAAAATGTCAATTGGATCATGCCTCATGTTGAATAACCACTTTTTAAACCCTCACAGTGAACAAAATTGCCATTTTTACAGAGTTTTGCCTACTCAAAAGCTTCAATTTTGACCCGTTTCAGGCACAGAAATGACTTTAAACACACTTATTTTAGTTGAAAAAGTCATAATGCACATCCAACAGTCATTTAGAGTCAAAAGATTAAATGTTAAAATTTCATCATTATAGACCATTTTGGGAACGTTCGACATGTCCGGAGTCATCGTTTTTCATCCGAAAATTGATTTTTGGGACTGTACCAAAAATGATTCAAAATGTCAATTGGATCGTGCCTCATGTTGAATAACCACTTTTTAAACCCTCACAGTGACCAAAAGTGCCATTTTTACAGAGTTTTGCTTACTCAAAAGCTTCAATTTTGACCCGTTTCAGGCACAGAAATGACTTTAAACACTTATTTTAGTTGAAAAAGTCATAATTCACATCCAACAGTCATTTAGAGTCAAAAGATTAAATGTTAAAATTTCATCATTATAGACCATTTTGGGAACGTTCGACATGTCCGGAGTCATCGTTTTTCATCCGAAAATTGATTTTTGGGACTGTACCAAAAATGATTCAAAATGTCAATTGGATCGTGCCTCATGTTGAATAACCACTTTTTAAACCCTCACAGTGACCAAAAGTGCCATTTTTACAGAGTTTTGCTTACTCAAAAGCTTCAATTTTGACCCGTTTCAGGCATAGAAATGACTTTAAACACACTTATTTTAGTTGAAAAAGTCGTAATTCACATCCAACAGTCATTTAGAGTCAAAAGATTAAATGTTAAAATTTCATCATTATAGACCATTTTGGGAACGTTCGGCATGTCCGGAGTCATCGTTTTTCATCCGAAAATTGATTTTTTGGACTGTACCAAAAATGATTCAAAATGTCAATTGGAACGTGCCTCATGTTGAATAACCACTTTTTAAACCCTCACAGTGACCAAAAGTGCCATTTTTACAGAGTTTTGCTTACTCAAAAGCTTCAATTTTGACCCGTTTCAGGCACAGAAATGACTTTAAACACACTTATTTTAGTTGAAAAAGTCACAATTCACATCCAACAGTCATTTAGAGTCAAAAGATTGAATGTTAAAATGTCATCATTATAGACCATTTTGGGAACGTTCGGCATGTCCGGAGTCATCGTTTTTCATCCGAAAATGGATTTTTTGGACTGTACCAAAAATGATTCAAAATGTCAATTGGATCGTGCCTCATGTTGAATAACCACTTTTTAAACCCTCACAGTGACCAAAAGTGCCATTTTTACAGAGTTTTGCTTACTCAAAAGCTTCAATTTTGACCCGTTTCAGGCACAGAATTGACTTTAAACACACTTATTTTAGTTGAAAAAGTCATAATTCACATCCAACAGTCATTTAGAGTCAAAAGATTAAATGTTAAAATTTCATCATTATAGACCATTTTGGGAACGTTCGGCATGTCCGGAGTCATCGTTTTTCATCCGAAAATTGATTTTTTTGGACTGTACCAAAAATGATTCAAAATGTCAATTGGATCGTGCCTCATGTTGAATAACCACTTTTTAAACCCTCACAGTGACCAAAATGGCCATTTTTACAGAGTTTTGCTTACTCAAAAGCTTCAATTTTGACCCGTTTCAGTCACAGAAATGACTTTAAACACACTTATTTTAGTTGAAAAAGTCATAATTCACATCCAACAGTCATTTAGAGTCAAAAGATTAAATGTTAAAATTTCATCATTATAGACCATTTTGGGAACGTTCGACATGTCCGGAGTCATCGTTTTTCATCCGAAAATTGATTTTTGGGACTGTACCAAAAATGATTCAAAATGTCAATTGGATCGTGCCTCATGTTGAATAACCACTTTTTAAACCCTCACAGTGACCAAAAGTGCCATTTTTACAGAGTTTTGCTTACTCAAAAGCTTCAATTTTGAAACGTTTCAGGCACAGAAATGACTTTAAACACACTTATTTTAGTTGAAAAAGTCATAATTCACATCCAACAGTCATTTATAGTCAAAAGATTAAATGTTAAAATTTCATCATTATTGACCATTTTGGGAACGTTCGACATGTCCGGAGTCATCGTTTTTCATCCGAAAATTGATTTTTGGGACTGTACCAAAAATGATTCAAAATGTCAATTGGATCGTGCCTCATGTTGAATAACCACTTTTTAAACCCTCACAGTGACCAAAAGTGCCATTTTTACAGAGTTTTGCTTACTCAAAAGCTTCAATTTTGACCCATTTCAGGCACAGAAATGACTTTAAACACACTTATTTTAGTTGAAAAAGTCATAATTCACATCCAACAGTCATTTAGAGTCAAAAGATTAAATGTTAAAATTTCATCATTATAGACCATTTTGGGAACGTTCGGCACGTCCGAAATCATCGTTTTTCATCCGAAAATTGATTTTTTGGACTGTACCAAAAATGATTCAAAATGTCAATTGGATCGTGCCTCATGTTGAATAACCACTTTTTAAACCCTCACAGTGACCAAAATGGCCATTTTTACAGAGTTTTGCTTACTCAAAAGCTTCAATTTTGACCCGTTTCAGTCACAGAAATGACTTTAAACACACTTATTTTAGTTGAAAAAGTCATAATTCACATCCAACAGTCATTTAGAGTCAAAACATTAAATGTTAAAATTTCATCATTATAGACCATTTTGGGAACGTTCGACATGTCCGGAGTCATCGTTTTCCATCCGAAAATCGATTTTTTGGACTGTACCAAAAATGATTCAAAATATCAATTGGATCATGCCTCATGTTGAATAACCACTTTTTAAACCCTCACAGTGACCAAAAGTGCAATTTTTACAGAGTTTTGCTTACTCAAAAGCTTCAATTTTGACCCATTTCAGGCACAGAAATGACTTTAAACACACTTATTTTAGTTGAAAAAGTCATAATTCACATCCAACAGTCATTTAGAGTCAAAAGATTAAATGTTAAAATTTCATCATTATAGACCATTTTGGGAACGTTCGACATGTCCGGAGTCATCGTTTTTCATCCGAAAATTGATTTTTTGGACTGTACCAAAAATGATTCAAAATGTCAATTGGATCGTGCCTCATGTTGAATAACCACTTTTTAAACCCTCACAGTGACCATAAGTGCCATTTTTACAGAGTTTTGCTTACTCAAAAGCTTCAATTTTGACCCGTTTCAGGCACAGAAATGACTTTAAACACACTTATTTTAGTTGAAAAAGTCATAATGCACATCCAACAGTCATTTAGAGTCAAAAGATTAAATGTTAAAATTTCATCATTATAGACCATTTTGGGAACGTTCGACATGTCCGGAGTCATCGTTTTTCATCCGAAAATTGATTTTTGGGACTGTACCAAAAATGATTCAAAATGTCAATTGGATCGTGCCTCATGTTGAATAACCACTTTTTAAACCCTCACAGTGACCAAAAGTGCCATTTTTACAGAGTTTTGCTTACTCAAAAGCTTCAATTTTGACCCGTTTCAGGCACAGAAATGACTTTAAACACACTTATTTTAGTTGAAAAAGTCACAATTCACATCCAACAGTCATTTAGAGTCAAAAGATTGAATGTTAAAATGTCATCATTATAGACCATTTTGGGAACGTTCGACATGTCCGGAGTCATCGTTTTTCATCCGAAAATGGATTTTTTGGACTGTACCAAAAATGATTCAAAATGTCAATTGGATCGTGCCTCATGTTGAATAACCACTTTTTAAACCCTCACAGTGACCAAAAGTGCCATTTTTACAGAGTTTTGCTTACTCAAAAGCTTCAATTTTGACCCGTTTCAGGCACAGAATTGACTTTAAACACACTTATTTTAGTTGAAAAAGTCATAATTCACATCCAACAGTCATTTAGAGTCAAAAGATTAAATGTTAAAATTTCATCATTATAGACCATTTTGGGAACGTTCGGCATGTCCGGAGTCATCGTTTTTCATCCGAAAATTGATTTTTTTGGACTGTACCAAAAATGATTCAAAATGTCAATTGGATCGTGCCTCATGTTGAATAACCACTTTTTAAACCCTCACAGTGACCAAAATGGCCATTTTTACAGAGTTTTGCTTACTCAAAAGCTTCAATTTTGACCCGTTTCAGTCACAGAAATGACTTTAAACACACTTATTTTAGTTGAAAAAGTCATAATTCACATCCAACAGTCATTTAGAGTAAAAAGATTAAATGTTAAAATTTCATCATTATAGACCATTTTGGAACGTTTGACATGTCCGGAGTCATTGTTTTTCATCCGAAAATCGATTTTTTTGGACTGTACAAAAATGATTCAAAATGTCAATTGGATCATGCCTCATGTTGAATAACCACTTTTTAAACCCTCACAGTGACCAAAAGTGCCATTTTTACAGAGTTTTGCTTACTCAAAAGCTTCAATTTTGACCCGTTTCAGGCACAGAAATGACTTTAAACACACTTATTTTAGTTGAAAAAGTCATAATTCACATCCAACAGTCATTTAGAGTCAAAAGATTAAATGTTAAAATTTCATCATTATAGACCATTTTGGGAACGTTCGACATGTCCGGAGTCATCGTTTTTTCATCCGAAAATTGATTTTTGGACTGTACAAAAAATGATTCAAAATGTCAATTGGATCGTGCCTCATGTTGAATAACCACTTTTTAAACCCTCACAGTGACCAAAAGTGCCATTTTTACAGAGTTTTGCTTACTCAAAAGCTTCAATTTTGACCCGTTCAGGCACAGAAATGACTTTAAACACACTTATTTTAGTTGAAAAAGTCATAATTCACATCCAACAGTCATTTAGAGTCAAAAGATTAAATGTTAAAATTTCATCATTATAGACCATTTTGGGAACGTTCGACATGTCCGGAGTCATCGTTTTTCATCCGAAAATCGATTTTTTGGACTGTACCAAAAATGATTCAAAATGTCAATTGGATCGTGCCTCATGTTGAATAACCACTTTTTAAACCATCACAGTGACCAAAATGGCCATTTTTACAGAGTTTTGCTTACTCAAAAGCTTCAATTTTGACCCGTTTCAGTCACAGAAATGACTTTAAACACACTTATTTTAGTTGAAAAAGTCATAATTCACATCCAACAGTCATTTAGAGTCAAAAGATTAAATGTTAAAATTTCATCATTATAGTCCATTTTGGGAACGTTCGACATGTCCAGAGTCATCGTTTTTCATCCGAAAATCGATTTTTTGGACTGTACCAAAAATGATTCAAAATGTCAATTGGATCATGCCTCATGTTGAATAACCACTTTTTAAACCCTCACAGTGAACACAATTGCCATTTTTACATAGTTTTGCCTACTCAAAAGCTTCAATTTTGACCCGTTTCAGGCACAGAAATGACTTTAAACACACTTATTTTAGTTGAAAAAGTCATAATGCACATCCAACAGTCATTTAGAGTCAAAAGATTAAATGTTAAAATTTCATCATTATAGACCATTTTGGGAACGTTCAACATGTCCGGAGTCATCGTTTTTCATCCGAAAATTGATTTTTGGGACTGTACCAAAAATGATTCAAAATGTCAATTGGATCGTGCCTCATGTTGAATAACCACTTTTTAAACCCTCACAGTGACCAAAATTGCCATTTTTACAGAGTTTTGCTTACTCAAAAGCTTCAATTTTGACCCGTTTCAGGCACAGAAATGACTTTAAACACTTATTTTAGTTGAAAAAGTCATAATTCACATCCAACAGTCATTTAGAGTCAAAAGATTAAATGTTAAAATGTCATCATTATAGACCATTTTGGGAACGTTCGACATGTCCGGAGTCATCGTTTTTCATCCGAAAATTGATTTTTGGGACTGTACCAAAAATGATTCAAAATGTCAATTGGATCGTGCCTCATGTTGAATAACCACTTTTTAAACCCTCAAAGTGAACAAAATTGCCATTTTTACAGAGTTTTGCCTACTCAAAAGCTTCAAATTTGACCCGTTTCAGGCACAGAAATGACTTTAAACACACTTATTTTAGTTGAAAAAGTCATAATGCACATCCAACAGTCATTTAGAGTCAAAAGATTAAATGTTAAAATTTCATCATTATAGACCATTTTGGGAACGTTCGACATGTCCGGAGTCATCGTTTTTCATCCGAAAATTGATTTTTGGGACTGTACCAAAAATGATTCAAAATGTCAATTGGATCGTGCCTCATGTTGAATAACCACTTTTTAAACCCTCACAGTGACCAAAAGTGCCATTTTTACCGAGTTTTGCTTACTCAAAAGCTTCAATTTTGACCCGTTTCAGGCACAGAAATGACTTTAAACACACTTATTTTAGTTGAAAAAGTCGTAATTCACATCCAACAGTCATTTAGAGTCAAAAGATTAAATGTTAAAATTTCATCATTATAGACCATTTTGGGAACGTTCGGCATGTCCGGAGTCATCGTTTTTCATCCGAAAATTGATTTTTTGGACTGTACCAAAAATGATTCAAAATGTCAATTGGAACGTGCCTCATGTTGAATAACCACTTTTTAAACCCTCACAGTGACCAAAAGTGCCATTTTTACAGAGTTTTGCTTACTCAAAAGCTTCAATTTTGACCCGTTTCAGTCACAGAAATGACTTTAAACACACTTATTTTAGTTGAAAAAGTCATAATTCACATCCAACAGTCATTTAGAGTCAAAACATTAAATGTTAAAATTTCATCATTATAGACCATTTTGGGAACGTTCGACATGTCCGGAGTCATCGTTTTCCATCCGAAAATCGATTTTTTGGACTGTACCAAAAATGATTCAAAATGTCAATTGGATCATGCCTCATGTTGAATAACCACTTTTTAAACCCTCACAGTGACCAAAAGTGCAATTTTTACAGAGTTTTGCTTACTCAAAAGCTTCAATTTTGACCCATTTCAGGCACAGAAATGACTTTAAACACACTTATTTTAGTTGAAAAAGTCATAATTCACATCCAACAGTCATTTAGAGTCAAAAGATTAAATGTTAAAATTTCATCATTATAGACCATTTTGGGAACGTTCGACATGTCCGGAGTCATCGTTTTTCATCCGAAAATTGATTTTTTGGACTGTACCAAAAATGATTCAAAATGTCAATTGGATCGTGCCTCATGTTGAATAACCACTTTTTAAACCCTCACAGTGACCAAAAGTGCCATTTTTACAGAGTTTTGCTTACTCAAAAGCTTCAATTTTGACCCGTTTCAGGCACAGAAATGACTTTAAACACACTTATTTTAGTTTGAAAAGTCATAATGCACATCCAACAGTCATTTAGAGTCAAAAGATTAAATGTTAAAATTTCATCATTATAGACCATTTTGGGAACGTTCGACATGTCCGGAGTCATCGTTTTTCATCCGAAAATTGATTTTTGGGACTGTACCAAAAATGATTCAAAATGTCAATTGGATCGTGCCTCATGTTGAATAACCACTTTTTAAACCCTCACAGTGACCAAAAGTGCCATTTTTACAGAGTTTTGCTTACTCAAAAGCTTCAATTTTGACCCGTTTCAGGCACAGAAATGACTTTAAACACACTTATTTTAGTTGAAAAAGTCACAATTCACATCCAACAGTCATTTAGAGTCAAAAGATTGAATGTTAAAATGTCATCATTATAGACCATTTTGGGAACGTTCGACATGTCCGGAGTCATCGTTTTTCATCCGAAAATGGATTTTTTGGACTGTACCAAAAATGATTCAAAATGTCAATTGGATCGTGCCTCATGTTGAATAACCACTTTTTAAACCCTCACAGTGACCAAAAGTGCCATTTTTACAGAGTTTTGCTTACTCAAAAGCTTCAATTTTGACCCGTTTCAGGCACAGAATTGACTTTAAACACACTTATTTTAGTTGAAAAAGTCATAATTCACATCCAACAGTCATTTAGAGTCAAAAGATTAAATGTTGAAATTTCATCATTATAGACCATTTTGGGAACGTTCGGCATGTCCGGAGTCATCGTTTTTCATCCGAAAATTGATTTTTTTGGACTGTACCAAAAATGATTCAAAATGTCAATTGGATCGTGCCTCATGTTGAATAACCACTTTTTAAACCCTCACAGTGACCAAAATGGCAATTTTTACAGAGTTTTGCTTACTCAAAAGCTTCAATTTTGACCCGTTTCAGTCACAGAAATGACTTTAAACACACTTATTTTAGTTGAAAAAGTCATAATTCACATCCAACAGTCATTTAGAGTAAAAAGATTAAATGTTAAAATTTCATCATTATAGACCATTTTGGGAACGTTCGACATGTCCGGAGTCATTGTTTTTCATCCGAAAATCGATTTTTTTGGACTGTACCAAAAATGATTCAAAATGTCAATTGGATCATGCCTCATGTTGAATAACCACTTTTTAAACCCTCACAGTGACCAAAAGTGCCATTTTTACAGAGTTTTGCTTACTCAAAAGCTTCAATTTTGACCCGTTTCAGGCACAGAAATGACTTTAAACACACTTATTTTAGTTGAAAAAGTCATAATTCACATCCAACAGTCATTTAGAGTCAAAAGATTAAATGTTAAAATTTCATCATTATAGACCATTTTGGGAACGTTCGACATGTCCGGAGTCATCGTTTTTCATCCGAAAATCGATTTTTTGGACTGTACCAAAAATGATTCAAAATGTCAATTGGATCGTGCCTCATGTTGAATAACCACTTTTTAAACCATCACAGTGACCAAAATGGCCATTTTTACAGAGTTTTGCTTACTCAAAAGCTTCAATTTTGACCCGTTTCAGTCACAGAAATGACTTTAAACACACTTATTTTAGTTGAAAAAGTCATAATTCACATCCAACAGTCATTTAGAGTCAAAAGATTAAATGTTTAAATTTCATCATTATAGTCCATTTTGGGAACGTTTGACATGTCCATCGTCATCGTTTTTCATCCGAAAATCGATTTTTTGGACTGTACCAAAAATGATTCAAAATGTCAATTGGATCATGCCTCATGTTGAATAACCACTTTTTAAACCCTCACAGTGAACACAATTGCCATTTTTACAGAGTTTTGCCTACTCAAAAGCTTCAATTTTGACCCGTTTCAGGCACAGAAATGACTTTAAACACACTTATTTTAGTTGAAAAAGTCATAATGCACATCCAACAGTCATTTAGAGTCAAAAGATTAAATGTTAAAATTTCATCATTATAGACCATTTTGGGAACGTTCGACATGTCCGGAGTCATCGTTTTTCATCCGAAAATTGATTTTTGGGACTGTACCAAAAATGATTCAAAATGTCAATTGGATCGTGCCTCATGTTGAATAACCACTTTTTAAACCCTCACAGTGACCAAAAGTGCCATTTTTACAGAGTTTTGCTTACTCAAAAGCTTCAATTTTGACCCGTTTCAGGCACAGAAATGACTTTAAACACTTATTTTAGTTGAAAAAGTCATAATTCACATCCAACAGTCATTTAGAGTCAAAAGATTAAATGTTAAAATTTCATCATTATAGACCATTTTGGGAACGTTCGACATGTCCGGAGTCATCGTTTTTCATCCGAAAATTGATTTTTGGGACTGTACCAAAAATGATTCAAAATGTCAATTGGATCGTGCCTCATGTTGAATAACCACTTTTTAAACCCTCACAGTGACCAAAAGTGCCATTTTTACAGAGTTTTGCTTACTCAAAAGCTTCAATTTTGACCCGTTTCAGGCACAGAAATGACTTTAAACACACTTATTTTAGTTGAAAAAGTCGTAATTCACATCCAACAGTCATTTAGAGTCAAAAGATTAAATGTTAAAATTTCATCATTATAGACCATTTTGGGAACGTTCGGCATGTCCGGAGTCATCGTTTTTCATCCGAAAATTGATTTTTTGGACTGTACCAAAAATGATTCAAAATGTCAATTGGAACGTGCCTCATGTTGAATAACCACTTTTTAAACCCTCACAGTGACCAAAAGTGCCATTTTTACAGAGTTTTGCTTACTCAAAAGCTTCAATTTTGACCCGTTTCAGGCACAGAAATGACTTTAAACACACTTATTTTAGTTGAAAAAGTCGTAATTCACATCCAACAGTCATTTAGAGTCAAAAGATTAAATGTTAAAATTTCATCATTATAGACCATTTTGGGAACGTTCGGCATGTCCGGAGTCATCGTTTTTCATCCGAAAATTGATTTTTTGGACTGTACCAAAAATGATTCAAAATGTCAATTGGAACGTGCCTCATGTTGAATAACCACTTTTTAAACCCTCACAGTGACCAAAAGTGCCATTTTTACAGAGTTTTGCTTACTCAAAAGCTTCAATTTTGACCCGTTTCAGTCACAGAAATGACTTTAAACACACTTATTTTAGTTGAAAAAGTCATAATTCACATCCAACAGTCATTTAGAGTCAAAACATTAAATGTTAAAATTTCATCATTATAGACCATTTTGGGAACGTTCGACATGTCCGGAGTCATCGTTTTCCATCCGAAAATCGATTTTTTGGACTGTACCAAAAATGATTCAAAATGTCAATTGGATCATGCCTCATGTTGAATAACCACTTTTTAAACCCTCACAGTGACCAAAAGTGCAATTTTTACAGAGTTTTGCTTACTCAAAAGCTTCAATTTTGACCCATTTCAGGCACAGAAATGACTTTAAACACACTTATTTTAGTTGAAAAAGTCATAATTCACATCCAACAGTCATTTAGAGTCAAAAGATTAAATGTTAAAATTTCATCATTATAGACCATTTTGGGAACGTTCGACATGTCCGGAGTCATCGTTTTTCATCCGAAAATTGATTTTTTGGACTGTACCAAAAATGATTCAAAATGTCAATTGGATCGTGCCTCATGTTGAATAACCACTTTTTAAACCCTCACAGTGACCAAAAGTGCCATTTTTACAGAGTTTTGCTTACTCAAAAGCTTCAATTTTGACCCGTTTCAGGCACAGAAATGACTTTAAACACACTTATTTTAGTTGAAAAAGTCATAATGCACATCCAACAGTCATTTAGAGTCAAAAGATTAAATGTTAAAATTTCATCATTATAGACCATTTTGGGAACGTTCGACATGTCCGGAGTCATCGTTTTTCATCCGAAAATTGATTTTTGGGACTGTACCAAAAATGATTCAAAATGTCAATTGGATCGTGCCTCATGTTGAATAACCACTTTTTAAACCCTCACAGTGACCAAAAGTGCCATTTTTACAGAGTTTTGCTTACTCAAAAGCTTCAATTTTGACCCGTTTCAGGCACAGAAATGACTTTAAACACACTTATTTTAGTTGAAAAAGTCACAATTCACATCCAACAGTCATTTAGAGTCAAAAGATTGAATGTTAAAATGTCATCATTATAGACCATTTTGGGAACGTTCGACATGTCCGGAGTCATCGTTTTTCATCCGAAAATGGATTTTTTGGACTGTACCAAAAATGATTCAAAATGTCAATTGGATCGTGCCTCATGTTGAATAACCACTTTTTAAACCCTCACAGTGACCAAAAGTGCCATTTTTACAGAGTTTTGCTTACTCAAAAGCTTCAATTTTGACCCGTTTCAGGCACAGAATTGACTTTAAACACACTTATTTTAGTTGAAAAAGTCATAATTCACATCCAACAGTCATTTAGAGTCAAAAGATTAAATGTTAAAATTTCATCATTATAGACCATTTTGGGAACGTTCGGCATGTCCGGAGTCATCGTTTTTCATCCGAAAATTGATTTTTTTGGACTGTACCAAAAATGATTCAAAATGTCAATTGGATCGTGCCTCATGTTGAATAACCACTTTTTAAACCCTCACAGTGACCAAAATGGCCATTTTTACAGAGTTTTGCTTACTCAAAAGCTTCAATTTTGACCTGTTTCAGTCACAGAAATGACTTTAAACACACTTATTTTAGTTGAAAAAGTCATAATTCACATCCAACAGTCATTTAGAGTAAAAAGATTAAATGTTAAAATTTCATCATTATAGACCATTTTGGGAACGTTCGACATGTCCGGAGTCATTGTTTTTCATCCGAAAATCGATTTTTTTGGACTGTACCAAAAATGATTCAAAATGTCAATTGGATCATGCCTCATGTTGAATAACCACTTTTTAAACCCTCACAGTGACCAAAATGGCCATTTTTACAGAGTTTTGCTTACTCAAAAGCTTCAATTTTGACCCGTTTCAGGCACAGAAATGACTTTAAACACACTTATTTTAGTTGAAAAAGTCATAATTCACATCCAACAGTCATTTAGAGTCAAAAGATTAAATGTTAAAATTTCATCATTATAGACCATTTTGGGAACGTTCGACATGTCCGGAGTCATCGTTTTTCATCCGAAAATTGATTTTTTGGACTGTACCAAAAATGATTCAAAATGTCAATTGGATCGTGCCTCATGTTGAATAACCACTTTTTAAACCCTCACAGTGACCAAAAGTGCCATTTTTACAGAGTTTTGCTTACTCAAAAGCTTCAATTTTGACCCGTTTCAGGCACAGAAATGACTTTAAACACACTTATTATAGTTGAAAAAATCATAATGCACATCCAACAGTCATTTAGAGTCAAAAGATTAAATGTTAAAATTTCATCATTATAGACCATTTTGGGAACGTTCGACATGTCCGGAGTCATCGTTTTTCATCCGAAAATTGATTTTTGGGACTGTACCAAAAATGATTCAAAATGTCAATTGGATCGTGCCTCATGTTGAATAACCACTTTTTAAACCCTCACAGTGACCAAAAGTGCCATTTTTACAGAGTTTTGCTTACTCAAAAGCTTCAATTTTGACCCGTTTCAGGCACAGAAATGACTTTAAACACACTTATTTTAGTTGAAAAAGTCACAATTCACATCCAACAGTCATTTAGAGTCAAAAGATTGAATGTTAAAATGTCATCATTATAGACCATTTTGGGAACGTTCGACATGTCCGGAGTCATCGTTTTTCATCCGAAAATGGATTTTTTGGACTGTACCAAAAATGATTCAAAATGTCAATTGGATCGTGCCTCATGTTGAATAACCACTTTTTAAACCCTCACAGTGACCAAAAGTGCCATTTTTACAGAGTTTTGCTTACTCAAAAGCTTCAATTTTGACCCGTTTCAGGCACAGAATTGACTTTAAACACACTTATTTTAGTTGAAAAAGTCATAATTCACATCCAACAGTCATTTAGAGTCAAAAGATTAAATGTTAAAATTTCATCATTATAGACCATTTTGGGAACGTTCGGCATGTCCGGAGTCATCGTTTTTCATCCGAAAATTGATTTTTTTGGACTGTACCAAAAATGATTCAAAATGTCAATTGGATCGTGCCTCATGTTGAATAACCACTTTTTAAACCCTCACAGTGACCAAAATGGCCATTTTTACAGAGTTTTGCTTACTCAAAAGCTTCAATTTTGACCCGTTTCAGTCACAGAAATGACTTTAAACACACTTATTTTAGTTGAAAAAGTCATAATTCACATCCAACAGTCATTTATAGTCAAAAGATTAAATGTTAAAATTTCATCATTATAGACCATTTTGGGAACGTTCGACATGTCCGGAGTCATCGTTTTTCATCCGAAAATTGATTTTTGGGACTGTACCAAAAATGATTCAAAATGTCAATTGGATCGTGCCTCATGTTGAATAACCACTTTTTAAACCCTCACAGTGACCAAAAGTGCCATTTTTACAGAGTTTTGCTTACTCAAAAGCTTCAATTTTGACCCGTTTCAGGCACAGAAATGACTTTAAACACACTTATTTTAGTTGAAAAAGTCACAATTCACATCCAACAGTCATTTAGAGTCAAAAGATTGAATGTTAAAATGTCATCATTATAGACCATTTTGGGAACGTTCGACATGTCCGGAGTCATCGTTTTTCATCCGAAAATGGATTTTTTGGACTGTACCAAAAATGATTCAAAATGTCAATTGGATCGTGCCTCATGTTGAATAACCACTTTTTAAACCCTCACAGTGACCAAAAGTGCCATTTTTACAGAGTTTTGCTTACTCAAAAGCTTCAATTTTGACCCGTTTCAGGCACAGAATTGACTTTAAACACACTTATTTTAGTTGAAAAAGTCATAATTCACATCCAACAGTCATTTAGAGTCAAAAGATTAAATGGTAAAATTTCATCATTATAGACCATTTTGGGAACGTTCGGCATGTCCGGAGTCATCGTTTTTCATCCGAAAATTGATTTTTTTGGACTGTACCAAAAATGATTCAAAATGTCAATTGGATCGTGCCTCATGTTGAATAACCACTTTTTAAACCCTCACAGTGACCAAAATGGCCATTTTTACAGAGTTTTGCTTACTCAAAAGCTTCAATTTTGACCCGTTTCAGTCACAGAAATGACTTTAAACACACTTATTTTAGTTGAAAAAGTCATAATTCACATCCAACAGTCATTTAGAGTAAAAAGATTAAATGTTAAAATTTCATCATTATAGACCATTTTGGGAACGTTCGACATGTCCGGAGTCATTGTTTTTCATCCGAAAATCGATTTTTTTGGACTGTACCAAAAATGATTCAAAATGTCAATTGGATCATGCCTCATGTTGAATAACCACTTTTTAAACCCTCACAGTGACCAAAAGTGCCATTTTTACAGAGTTTTGCTTACTCAAAAGCTTCAATTTTGACCCGTTTCAGGCACAGAAATGACTTTAAACACACTTATTTTAGTTGAAAAAGTCATAATTCACATCCAACAGTCATTTAGAGTCAAAAGATTAAATGTTAAAATTTCATCATTATAGACCATTTTGGGAACGTTCGACATGTCCGGAGTCATCGTTTTTCATCCGAAAATCGATTTTTTGGACTGTACCAAAAATGATTCAAAATGTCAATTGGATCGTGCCTCATGTTGAATAACCACTTTTTAAACCATCACAGTGACCAAAATGGCCATTTTTACAGAGTTTTGCTTACTCAAAAGCTTCAATTTTGACCCGTTTCAGTCACAGAAATGACTTTAAACACACTTATTTTAGTTGAAAAAGTCATAATTCACATCCAACAGTCATTTAGAGTCAAAAGATTAAATGTTAAAATTTCATCATTATAGTCCATTTTGGGAACGTTCGACATGTCCATCGTCATCGTTTTTCATCCGAAAATCGATTTTTTGGACTGTACCAAAAATGATTCAAAATGTCAATTGGATCATGCCTCATGTTGAATAACCACTTTTTAAACCCTCACAGTGAACACAATTGCCATTTTTACAGAGTTTTGCCTACTCAAAAGCTTCAATTTTGACCCGTTTCAGGCACAGAAATGACTTTAAACACACTTATTTTAGTTGAAAAAGTCATAATGCACATCCAACAGTCATTTAGAGTCAAAAGATTAAATGTTAAAATTTCATCATTATAGACCATTTTGGGAAAGTTCAACATGTCCGGAGTCATCGTTTTTCATCCGAAAATTGATTTTTGGGACTGTACCAAAAATGATTCAAAATGTCAATTGGATCGTGCCTCATGTTGAATAACCACTTTTTAAACCCTCACAGTGACCAAAAGTGCCATTTTTACAGAGTTTTGCTTACTCAAAAGCTTCAATTTTGACCCGTTTCAGGCACAGAAATGACTTTAAACACTTATTTTAGTTGAAAAAGTCATAATTCACATCCAACAGTCATTTAGAGTCAAAAGATTAAATGTTAAAATTTCATCATTATAGACCATTTTGGGAACGTTCGACATGTCCGGAGTCATCGTTTTTCATCCGAAAATTGATTTTTGGGACTGTACCAAAAATGATTCAAAATGTCAATTGGATCGTGCCTCATGTTGAATAACCACTTTTTAAACCCTCACAGTGACCAAAAGTGCCATTTTTACAGAGTTTTGCTTACTCAAAAGCTTAAATTTTGACCCGTTTCAGGCACAGAAATGACTTTAAACACACTTATTTTAGTTGAAAAAGTCGTAATTCACATCCAACAGTCATTTAGAGTCAAAAGATTAAATGTTAAAATTTCATCATTATAGACCATTTTGGGAACGTTCGGCATGTCCGGAGTCATCGTTTTTCATCCGAAAATTGATTTTTTGGACTGTACCAAAAATGCTTCAAAATGTCAATTGGATCGTGCCTCATGTTGAATAACCACTTTTTAAACCCTCACAGTGACCAAAAGTGCCATTTTTACAGAGTTTTGCTTACTCAAAAGCTTCAATTTTGACCCGTTTCAGGCACAGAAATGACTTTAAACACACTTATTTTAGTTGAAAAAGTCATAATTCACATCCAACAGTCATTTAGAGTAAAAAGATTAAATGTTAAAATTTCATCATTATAGACCATTTTGGGAACGTTCGACATGTCCGGAGTCATCGTTTTTCATCCGAAAATCGATTTTTTTGGACTGTACCAAAAATGATTCAAAATGTCAATTGGATCATGCCTCATGTTGAATAACCACTTTTTAAACCCTCACAGTGACCAAAAGTGCCATTTTTACAGAGTTTTGCTTACTCAAAAGCTTCAATTTTGACCCGTTTCAGGCACAGAAATGACTTTAAACACACTTATTTTAGTTGAAAAAGTCATAATTCACATCCAACAGTCATTTAGAGTCAAAAGATTAAATGTTAAAATTTCATCATTATAGACCATTTTGGGAACGTTCGACATGTCCGGAGTCATCGTTTTTCATCCGAAAATTGATTTTTTGGACTGTACCAAAAATGATTCAAAATGTCAATTGGATCGTGCCTCATGTTGAATAACCACTTTTTAAACCCTCACAGTGACCAAAAGTGCCATTTTTACAGAGTTTTGCTTACTCAAAAGCTTCAATTTTGACCCGTTTCAGGCACAGAAATGACTTTAAACACACTTATTTTAGTTGAAAAAGTCATAATTCACATCCAACAGTCATTTAGAGTCAAAAGATTAAATGTTAAAATTTCATCATTATAGACCATTTTGGGAACGTTCGACATGTCCGGAGTCATCGTTTTTCATCCGAAAATCGATTTTTTGGACTGTACCAAAAATGATTCAAAATGTCAATTGGATCGTGCCTCATGTTGAATAACCACTTTTTAAACCATCACAGTGACCAAAATGGCCATTTTTACAGAGTTTTGCTTACTCAAAAGCTTCAATTTTGACCCGTTTCAGTCACAGAAATGACTTTAAACACACTTATTTTAGTTGAAAAAGTCATAATTCACATCCAACAGTCATTTAGAGTCAAAAGATTAAATGTTAAAATTTCATCATTATAGTCCATTTTGGGAACGTTCGACATGTCCAGAGTCATCGTTTTTCATCCGAAAATCGATTTTTTGGACTGTACCAAAAATGATTCAAAATGTCAATTGGATCATGCCTCATGTTGAATAACCACTTTTTAAACCCTCACAGTGACCAAAAGTGCCATTTTTACAGAGTTTTGCTTACTCAAAAGCTTCAATTTTGACCCGTTTCAGGCACAGAAATGACTTTAAACACACTTATTTTAGTTGAAAAAGTCATAATTCACATCCAACAGTCATTTAGAGTCAAAAGATTAAATGTTAAAATTTCATCATTATAGACCATTTTGGGAACGTTCGGCATGTCCGGAGTCATCGTTTTTCATCCGAAAATTGATTTTTTGGACTGTACCAAAAATGATTCAAAATGTCAATTGGATCGTGCCTCATGTTGAATAACCACTTTTTAAACCCTCACAGTGAACAAAATTGCCATTTTTACAGAGTTTTGCCTACTCAAAAGCTTCAATTTTGACCCGTTTCAGGCACAGAAATGACTTTAAACACACTTATTTTAGTTGAAAAAGTCATAATGCACATCCAACAGTCATTTAGAGTCAAAAGATTAAATGTTAAAATTTCATCATTATAGACCATTTTGGGAACGTTCGACATGTCCGGAGTCATCGTTTTTCATCCGAAAATTGATTTTTGGGACTGTACCAAAAATGATTCAAAATGTCAATTGGATCGTGCCTCATGTTGAATAACCACTTTTTAAACCCTCACAGTGACCAAAAGTGCCATTTTTACAGAGTTTTGCTTACTCAAAAGCTTCAATTTTGACCCGTTTCAGGCACAGAAATGACTTTAAACACACTTATTTTAGTTGAAAAAGTCGTAATTCACATCCAACAGTCATTTAGAGTCAAAAGATTAAATGTTAAAATTTCATCATTATAGACCATTTTGGGAACGTTCGGCATGTCCGGAGTCATCGTTTTTCATCCGAAAATTGATTTTTTGGACTGTACCAAAAATGATTCAAAATGTCAATTGGAACGTGCCTCATGTTGAATAACCACTTTTTAAACCCTCACAGTGACCAAAAGTGCCATTTTTACAGAGTTTTGCTTACTCAAAAGCTTCAATTTTGACCCGTTTCAGGCACAGAAATGACTTTAAACACACTTATTTTAGTTGAAAAAGTCATAATTCACATCCAACAGTCATTTAGAGTCAAAAGATTAAATGTTAAAATTTCATCATTATAGACCATTTTGGGAACGTTCGGCATGTCCGGAGTCATCGCTTTTCATCCGAAAATTGATTTTTTGGATTGTACCAAAAATGATTCAAAATGTCAATTGGATCGTGCCTCATGTTGAATAACCACTTTTTAAACCCTCACAGTGACCAAAATGGCCATTTTTACAGAGTTTTGCTTACTCAAAAGCTTCAATTTTGACCCGTTTCAGTCACAGAAATGACTTTAAACACACTTATTTTAGTTGAAAAAGTCATAATTCACATCCAACAGTCATTTAGAGTCAAAAGATTAAATGTTAAACTTTCATCATTATAGACCATTTTGGGAACGTTCGACATGTCCGGAGTCATCGTTTTTCATCGAAAATTGATTTTTGGGACTGTACCAAAAATGATTCAAAATGTCAATTGGATCGTGCCTCATGTTGAATAACCACTTTTTAAACCCTCACAGTGACCAAAAGTGCCATTTTTACAGAGTTTTGCTTACTCAAAAGCTTCAATTTTGACCCGTTTCAGGCACAGAAATGACTTTAAACACACTTATTTTAGTTGAAAAAGTCATAATTCACATCCAACAGTCATTTAGAGTCAAAAGATTAAATGTTAAAATTTCATCATTATAGACCATTTTGGGAACGTTCGACATGTCCGGAGTCATCGTTTTTCATCCGAAAATTGATTTTTTGGACTGTACCAAAAATGATTCAAAATGTCAATTGGATTGTGCCTCATGTTGAATAACCACTTTTTAAACCCTCACAGTGACCAAAAGTGCCATTTTTACAGAGTTTTGCTTACTCAAAAGCTTCAATTTTGACCCATTTCAGGCACAGAAATGACTTTAAACACACTTATTTTAGTTGAAAAAGTCATAATTCACATCCAACAGTCATTTAGAGTCAAAAGATTAAATGTTAAAATTTCATCATTATAGACCATTTTGGGAACGTTCGGCACGTCCGGAGTCATCGTTTTTCATCCGAAAATTGATTTTTTGGACTGTACCAAAAATGATTCAAAATGTCAATTGGATCGTGCCTCATGTTGAATAACCACTTTTTAAACCCTCACAGTGACCAAAATGGCCATTTTTACAGAGTTTTGCTTACTCAAAAGCTTCAATTTTGACCCGTTTCAGTCCCAGAAATGACTTTAAACACACTTATTTTAGTTGAAAAAGTCATAATTCACATCCAACAGTCATTTAGAGTCAAAACATTAAATGTTAAAATTTCATCATTATAGACCATTTTGGGAACGTTCGACATGTCCGGAGTCATCGTTTTCCATCCGAAAATCGATTTTTTGGACTGTACCAAAAATGATTCAAAATGTCAATTGGATCGTGCCTCATGTTGAATAACCACTTTTTAAACCATCACAGTGACCAAAATGGCCATTTTTACAGAGTTTTGCTTACTCAAAAGCTTCAATTTTGACCCGTTTCAGTCACAGAAATGACTTTAAACACACTTATTTTAGTTGAAAAAGTCATAATTCACATCCAACAGTCATTTAGAGTCAAAAGATTAAATGTTAAAATTTCATCATTATAGTCCATTTTGGGAACGTTCGACATGTCCAGAGTCATCGTTTTTCATCCGAAAATCGATTTTTTGGACTGTACCAAAAATGATTCAAAATGTCAATTGGATCATGCCTCATGTTGAATAACCACTTTTTAAACCCTCACAGTGAACACAATTGCCATTTTTACAGAGTTTTGCCTACTCAAAAGCTTCAATTTTGACCCGTTTCAGGCACAGAAATGACTTTAAACACACTTATTTTAGTTGAAAAAGTCATAATGCACATCCAACAGTCATTTAGAGTCAAAAGATTAAATGTTAAAATTTCATCATTATAGACCATTTTGGGAACGTTCGACATGTCCGGAGTCATCGTTTTTCATCCGAAAATTGATTTTTGGGACTGTACCAAAAATGATTCAAAATGTCAATTGGATCGTGCCTCATGTTGAATAACCACTTTTTAAACCCTCACAGTGACCAAAAGTGCCATTTTTACAGAGTTTTGCTTACTCAAAAGCTTCAATTTTGACCCGTTTCAGGCACAGAAATGACTTTAAACACACTTATTTTAGTTGAAAAAGTCGTAATTCACATCCAACAGTCATTTAGAGTCAAAAGATTAAATGTTAAAATTTCATCATTATAGACCATTTTGGGAACGTTCGGCATGTCCGGAGTCATCGTTTTTCATCCGAAAATTGATTTTTTGGACTGTACCAAAAATGATTCAAAATGTCAATTGGAACGTGCCTCATGTTGAATAACCACTTTTTAAACCCTCACAGTGACCAAAAGTGCCATTTTTACAGAGTTTTGCTTACTCAAAAGCTTCAATTTTGACCCGTTTCAGGCACAGAAATGACTTTAAACACACTTATTTTAGTTGAAAAAGTCACAATTCACATCCAACAGTCATTTAGAGTCAAAAGATTGAATGTTAAAATGTCATCATTATAGACCATTTTGGGAACGTTCGACATGTCCGGAGTCATCGTTTTTCATCCGAAAATGGATTTTTTGGACTGTACCAAAAATGATTCAAAATGTCAATTGGATCGTGCCTCATGTTGAATAACCACTTTTTAAACCCTCACAGTGACCAAAAGTGCCATTTTTACAGAGTTTTGCTTACTCAAAAGCTTCAATTTTGACCCGTTTCAGGCACAGAATTGACTTTAAACACACTTATTTTAGTTGAAAAAGTCATAATTCAAATCCAACAGTCATTTAGAGTCAAAAGATTAAATGTTAAAATTTCATCATTATAGACCATTTTGGGAACGTTCGGCATGTCCGGAGTCATCGTTTTTCATCCGAAAATTGATTTTTTTGGACTGTACCAAAAATGATTCAAAATGTCAATTGGATCGTGCCTCATGTTGAATAACCACTTTTTAAACCCTCACAGTGACCAAAATGGCCATTTTTACAGAGTTTTGCTTACTCAAAAGCTTCAATTTTGACCCGTTTCAGTCACAGAAATGACTTTAAACACACTTATTTTAGTTGAAAAAGTCATAATTCACATCCAACAGTCATTTAGAGTAAAAAGATTAAATGTTAAAATTTCATCATTATAGACCATTTTGGGAACGTTCGACATGTCCGGAGTCATCGTTTTTCATCCGAAAATCGATTTTTTTGGACTGTACCAAAAATGATTCAAAATGTCAATTGGATCATGCCTCATGTTGAATAACCACTTTTTAAACCCTCACAGTGACCAAAAGTGCCATTTTTACAGAGTTTTGCTTACTCAAAAGCTTCAATTTTGACCCGTTTCAGGCACAGAAATGACTTTAAACACACTTATTTTAGTTGAAAAAGTCATAATTCACATCCAACAGTCATTTAGAGTCAAAAGATTAAATGTTAAAATTTCATCATTATAGACCATTTTGGGAACGTTCGACATGTCCGGAGTCATCGTTTTTCATCCGAAAATTGATTTTTTGGACTGTACCAAAAATGATTCAAAATGTCAATTGGATCGTGCCTCATGTTGAATAACCACTTTTTAAACCCTCACAGTGACCAAAAGTGCCATTTTTACAGAGTTTTGCTTACTCAAAAGCTTCAATTTTGACCCGTTTCAGGCACAGAAATGACTTTAAACACACTTATTTTAGTTGAAAAAGTCATAATTCACATCCAACAGTCATTTAGAGTCAAAAGATTAAATGTTAAAATTTCATCATTATAGACCATTTTGGGAACGTTCGACATGTCCGGAGTCATCGTTTTTCATCCGAAAATCGATTTTTTGGACTGTACCAAAAATGATTCAAAATGTCAATTGGATCGTGCCTCATGTTGAATAACCACTTTTTAAACCATCACAGTGACCAAAATGGCCATTTTTACAGAGTTTTGCTTACTCAAAAGCTTCAATTTTGACCCGTTTCAGTCACAGAAATGACTTTAAACACACTTATTTTAGTTGAAAAAGTCATAATTCACATCCAACAGTCATTTAGAGTCAAAAGATTAAATGTTAAAATTTCATCATTATAGTCCATTTTGGGAACGTTCGACATGTCCAGAGTCATCGTTTTTCATCCGAAAATCGATTTTTTGGACTGTACCAAAAATGATTCAAAATGTCAATTGGATCATGCCTCATGTTGAATAACCACTTTTTAAACCCTCACAGTGACCAAAAGTGCCATTTTTACAGAGTTTTGCTTACTCAAAAGCTTCAATTTTGACCCGTTTCAGGCACAGAAATGACTTTAAACACACTTATTTTAGTTGAAAAAGTCATAATTCACATCCAACAGTCATTTAGAGTCAAAAGATTAAATGTTAAAATTTCATCATTATAGACCATTTTGGGAACGTTCGGCATGTCCGGAGTCATCGTTTTTCATCCGAAAATTGATTTTTTGGACTGTACCAAAAATGATTCAAAATGTCAATTGGATCGTGCCTCATGTTGAATAACCACTTTTTAAACCCTCACAGTGAACAAAATTGCCATTTTTACAGAGTTTTGCCTACTCAAAAGCTTCAATTTTGACCCGTTTCAGGCACAGAAATGACTTTAAACACACTTATTTTAGTTGAAAAAGTCATAATGCACATCCAACAGTCATTTAGAGTCAAAAGATTAAATGTTAAAATTTCATCATTATAGACCATTTTGGGAACGTTCGACATGTCCGGAGTCATCGTTTTTCATCCGAAAATTGATTTTTGGGACTGTACCAAAAATGATTCAAAATGTCAATTGGATCGTGCCTCATGTTGAATAACCACTTTTTAAACCCTCACAGTGACCAAAAGTGCCATTTTTACAGAGTTTTGCTTACTCAAAAGCTTCAATTTTGACCCGTTTCAGGCACAGAAATGACTTTAAACACACTTATTTTAGTTGAAAAAGTCGTAATTCACATCCAACAGTCATTTAGAGTCAAAAGATTAAATGTTAAAATTTCATCATTATAGACCATTTTGGGAACGTTCGGCATGTCCGGAGTCATCGTTTTTCATCCGAAAATTGATTTTTTGGACTGTACCAAAAATGATTCAAAATGTCAATTGGAACGTGCCTCATGTTGAATAACCACTTTTTAAACCCTCACAGTGACCAAAAGTGCCATTTTTACAGAGTTTTGCTTACTCAAAAGCTTCAATTTTGACCCGTTTCAGGCACAGAAATGACTTTAAACACACTTATTTTAGTTGAAAAAGTCATAATTCACATCCAACAGTCATTTAGAGTCAAAAGATTAAATGTTAAAATTTCATCATTATAGACCATTTTGGGAACGTTCGGCATGTCCGGAGTCATCGCTTTTCATCCGAAAATTGATTTTTTGGATTGTACCAAAAATGATTCAAAATGTCAATTGGATCGTGCCTCATGTTGAATAACCACTTTTTAAACCCTCACAGTGACCAAAATGGCCATTTTTACAGAGTTTTGCTTACTCAAAAGCTTCAATTTTGACCCGTTTCAGTCACAGAAATGACTTTAAACACACTTATTTTAGTTGAAAAAGTCATAATTCACATCCAACAGTCATTTAGAGTCAAAAGATTAAATGTTAAAATTTCATCATTATAGACCATTTTGGGAACGTTCGACATGTCCGGAGTCATCGTTTTTCATCGAAAATTGATTTTTGGGACTGTACCAAAAATGATTCAAAATGTCAATTGGATCGTGCCTCATGTTGAATAACCACTTTTTAAACCCTCACAGTGACCAAAAGTGCCATTTTTACAGAGTTTTGCTTACTCAAAAGCTTCAATTTTGACCCGTTTCAGGCACAGAAATGACTTTAAACACACTTATTTTAGTTGAAAAAGTCATAATTCACATCCAACAGTCATTTAGAGTCAAAAGATTAAATGTTAAAATTTCATCATTATAGACCATTTTGGGAACGTTCGACATGTCCGGAGTCATCGTTTTTCATCCGAAAATTGATTTTTTGGACTGTACCAAAAATGATTCAAAATGTCAATTGGATCGTGCCTCATGTTGAATAACCACTTTTTAAACCCTCACAGTGACCAAAATTGCCATTTTTACAGAGTTTTGCTTACTCAAAAGCTTCAATTTTGACCCGTTTCAGGCACAGAAATGACTTTAAACACACTTATTTTAGTTGAAAAAGTCATAATTCAGATCCAACAGTCATTTAGAGTCAAAAGATTAAATGTTAAAATTTCATCATTATTGACCATTTTGGGAACGTTCGACATGTCCGGAGTCATCATTTTTCATCCGAAAATTGATTTTTGGGACTGTACCAAAAATGATTCAAAATGTCAATTGGATCGTGCCTCATGTTGAATAACCACTTTTTAAACCCTCACAGTGACCAAAATGGCCATTTTTACAGAGTTTTGCTTACTCAAAAGCTTCAATTTTGACCCGTTTCAGTCACAGAAATGACTTTAAACACACTTATTTTAGTTGAAAAAGTCATAATTCACATCCAACAGTCATTTAGAGTCAAAACATTAAATGTTAAAATTTCATCATTATAGACCATTTTGGGAACGTTCGACATGTCCGGAGTCATCGTTTTCCATCCGAAAATCGATTTTTTGGACTGTACCAAAAATGATTCAAAATGTCAATTGGATCGTGCCTCATGTTGAATAACCACTTTTTAAACCATCACAGTGACCAAAATGGCCATTTTTACAGAGTTTTGCTTACTCAAAAGCTTCAATTTTGACCCGTTTCAGTCACAGAAATGACTTTAAACACACTTATTTTAGTTGAAAAAGTCATAATTCACATCCAACAGTCATTTAGAGTCAAAAGATTAAATGTTAAAATTTCATCATTATAGTCCATTTTGGGAACGTTCGACATGTCCAGAGTCATCGTTTTTCATCCGAAAATCGATTTTTTGGACTGTACCAAAAATGATTCAAAATGTCAATTGGATCATGCCTCATGTTGAATAACCACTTTTTAAACCCTCACAGTGAACACAATTGCCATTTTTACAGAGTTTTGCCTACTCAAAAGCTTCAATTTTGACCCGTTTCAGGCACAGAAATGACTTTAAACACACTTATTTTAGTTGAAAAAGTCATAATGCACATCCAACAGTCATTTAGAGTCAAAAGATTAAATGTTAAAATTTCATCATTATAGACCATTTTGGGAACGTTCGACATGTCCGGAGTCATCGTTTTTCATCCGAAAATTGATTTTTGGGACTGTACCAAAAATGATTCAAAATGTCAATTGGATCGTGCCTCATGTTGAATAACCACTTTTTAAACCCTCACAGTGACCAAAAGTGCCATTTTTACAGAGTTTTGCTTACTCAAAAGCTTCAATTTTGACCCGTTTCAGGCACAGAAATGACTTTAAACACACTTATTTTAGTTGAAAAAGTCACAATTCACATCCAACAGTCATTTAGAGTCAAAAGATTGAATGTTAAAATGTCATCATTATAGACCATTTTGGGAACGTTCGACATGTCCGGAGTCATCGTTTTTCATCCGAAAATGGATTTTTTGGACTGTACCAAAAATGATTAAAAATGTCAATTGGATCGTGCCTCATGTTGAATAACCACTTTTTAAACCCTCACAGTGACCAAAAGTGCCATTTTTACAGAGTTTTGCTTACTCAAAAGCTTCAATTTTGACCCGTTTCAGGCACAGAATTGACTTTAAACACACTTATTTTAGTTGAAAAAGTCATAATTCAAATCCAACAGTCATTTAGAGTCAAAAGATTAAATGTTAAAATTTCATCATTATAGACCATTTTGGGAACATTCGGCATGTCCGGAGTCATCGTTTTTCATCCGAAAATTGATTTTTTTGGACTGTACCAAAAATGATTCAAAATGTCAATTGGATCGTGCCTCATGTTGAATAACCACTTTTTAAACCCTCACAGTGACCAAAATGGCCATTTTTACAGAGTTTTGCTTACTCAAAAGCTTCAATTTTGACCCGTTTCAGTCACAGAAATGACTTTAAACACACTTATTTTAGTTGAAAAAGTCATAATTCACATCCAACAGTCATTTAGAGTAAAAAGATTAAATGTTAAAATTTCATCATTATAGACCATTTTGGGAACGTTCGACATGTCCGGAGTCATCGTTTTTCATCCGAAAATCGATTTTTTTGGACTGTACCAAAAATGATTCAAAATGTCAATTGGATCATGCCTCATGTTGAATAACCACTTTTTAAACCCTCACAGTGACCAAAAGTGCCATTTTTACAGAGTTTTGCTTACTCAAAAGCTTCAATTTTGACCCGTTTCAGGCACAGAAATGACTTTAAACACACTTATTTTAGTTGAAAAAGTCATAATTCACATCCAACAGTCATTTAGAGTCAAAAGATTAAATGTTAAAATTTCATCATTATAGACCATTTTGGGAACGTTCGACATGTCCGGAGTCATCGTTTTTCATCCGAAAATTGATTTTTTGGACTGTACCAAAAATGATTCAAAATGTCAATTGGATCGTGCCTCATGTTGAATAACCACTTTTTAAACCCTCACAGTGACCAAAATGGCCATTTTTACAGAGTTTTGCTTACTCAAAAGCTTCAATTTTGACCCGTTTCAGGCACAGAAATGACTTTAAACACACTTATTTTAGTTGAAAAAGTCATAATGCACATCCAACAGTCATTTAGAGTCAAAAGATTAAATGTTAAAATTTCATCATTATAGACCATTTTGGGAACGTTCGACATGTCCGGAGTCATCGTTTTTCATCCGAAAATTGATTTTTGGGACTGTACCAAAAATGATTCAAAATGTCAATTGGATCGTGCCTCATGTTGAATAACCACTTTTTAAACCCTCAAAGTGAACAAAATTGCCATTTTTACAGAGTTTTGCCTACTCAAAAGCTTCAATTTTGACCCGTTTCAGGCACAGAAATGACTTTAAACACACTTATTTTAGTTGAAAAAGTCATAATGCACATCCAACAGTCATTTAGAGTCAAAAGATTAAATGTTAAAATTTCATCATTATAGACCATTTTGGGAACGTTCGACATGTCCGGAGTCATCGTTTTTCATCCGAAAATTGATTTTTGGGACTGTACCAAAAATGATTCAAAATGTCAATTGGATCGTGCCTCATGTTGAATAACCACTTTTTAAACCCTCACAGTGACCAAAAGTGCCATTTTTACAGAGTTTTGCTTACTCAAAAGCTTCAATTTTGACCCGTTTCAGGCACAGAAATGACTTTAAACACACTTATTTTAGTTGAAAAAGTCGTAATTCACATCCAACAGTCATTTAGAGTCAAAAGATTAAATGTTAAAATTTCATCATTATAGACCATTTTGGGAACGTTCGGCATGTCCGGAGTCATCGTTTTTCATCCGAAAATTGATTTTTTGGACTGTACCAAAAATGATTCAAAATGTCAATTGGAACGTGCCTCATGTTGAATAACCACTTTTTAAACCCTCACAGTGACCAAAAGTGCCATTTTTACAGAGTTTTGCTTACTCAAAAGCTTCAATTTTGACCCGTTTCAGGCACAGAAATGACTTTAAACACACTTATTTTAGTTGAAAAAGTCATAATTCACATCCAACAGTCATTTAGAGTCAAAAGATTAAATGTTAAAATTTCATCATTATAGACCATTTTGGGAACGTTCGGCATGTCCGGAGTCATCGCTTTTCATCCGAAAATTGATTTTTTGGATTGTACCAAAAATGATTCAAAATGTCAATTGGATCGTGCCTCATGTTGAATAACCACTTTTTAAACCCTCACAGTGACCAAAAGTGCCATTTTTACAGAGTTTTGCTTACTCAAAAGCTTCAATTTTGACCCATTTCAGGCACAGAAATGACTTTAAACACACTTATTTTAGTTGAAAAAGTCATAATTCACATCCAACAGTCATTTAGAGTCAAAAGATTAAATGTTAAAATTTCATCATTATAGACCATTTTGGGAACGTTCGGCACGTCCGGAGTCATCGTTTTTCATCCGAAAATTGATTTTTTGGACTGTACCAAAAATGATTCAAAATGTCAATTGGATCGTGCCTCATGTTGAATAACCACTTTTTAAACCCTCACAGTGACCAAAATGGCCATTTTTACAGAGTTTTGCTTACTCAAAAGCTTCAATTTTGACCCGTTTCAGTCACAGAAATGACTTTAAACACACTTATTTTAGTTGAAAAAGTCATAATTCACATCCAACAGTCATTTAGAGTCAAAACATTAAATGTTAAAATTTCATCATTATAGACCATTTTGGGAACGTTCGACATGTCCGGAGTCATCGTTTTCCATCCGAAAATCGATTTTTTGGACTGTACCAAAAATGATTCAAAATGTCAATTGGATCGTGCCTCATGTTGAATAACCACTTTTTAAACCATCACAGTGACCAAAATGGCCATTTTTACAGAGTTTTGCTTACTCAAAAGCTTCAATTTTGACCCGTTTCAGTCACAGAAATGACTTTAAACACACTTATTTTAGTTGAAAAAGTCATAATTCACATCCAACAGTCATTTAGAGTCAAAAGATTAAATGTTAAAATTTCATCATTATAGTCCATTTTGGGAACGTTCGACATGTCCAGAGTCATCGTTTTTCATCCGAAAATCGATTTTTTGGACTGTACCAAAAATGATTCAAAATGTCAATTGGATCATGCCTCATGTTGAATAACCACTTTTTAAACCCTCACAGTGAACACAATTGCCATTTTTACAGAGTTTTGCCTACTCAAAAGCTTCAATTTTGACCCGTTTCAGGCACAGAAATGACTTTAAACACACTTATTTTAGTTGAAAAAGTCATAATGCACATCCAACAGTCATTTAGAGTCAAAAGATTAAATGTTAAAATTTCATCATTATAGACCATTTTGGGAACGTTCGACATGTCCGGAGTCATCGTTTTTCATCCGAAAATTGATTTTTGGGACTGTACCAAAAATGATTCAAAATGTCAATTGGATCGTGCCTCATGTTGAATAACCACTTTTTAAACCCTCACAGTGACCAAAAGTGCCATTTTTACAGAGTTTTGCTTACTCAAAAGCTTCAATTTTGACCCGTTTCAGGCACAGAAATGACTTTAAACACACTTATTTTAGTTGAAAAAGTCGTAATTCACATCCAACAGTCATTTAGAGTCAAAAGATTAAATGTTAAAATTTCATCATTATAGACCATTTTGGGAACGTTCGGCATGTCCGGAGTCATCGTTTTTCATCCGAAAATTGATTTTTTGGACTGTACCAAAAATGATTCAAAATGTCAATTGGAACGTGCCTCATGTTGAATAACCACTTTTTAAACCCTCACAGTGACCAAAAGTGCCATTTTTACAGAGTTTTGCTTACTCAAAAGCTTCAATTTTGACCCGTTTCAGGCACAGAAATGACTTTAAACACACTTATTTTAGTTGAAAAAGTCACAATTCACATCCAACAGTCATTTAGAGTCAAAAGATTGAATGTTAAAATGTCATCATTATAGACCATTTTGGGAACGTTCGACATGTCCGGAGTCATCGTTTTTCATCCGAAAATGGATTTTTTGGACTGTACCAAAAATGATTAAAAATGTCAATTGGATCGTGCCTCATGTTGAATAACCACTTTTTAAACCCTCACAGTGACCAAAAGTGCCATTTTTACAGAGTTTTGCTTACTCAAAAGCTTCAATTTTGACCCGTTTCAGGCACAGAATTGACTTTAAACACACTTATTTTAGTTGAAAAAGTCATAATTCAAATCCAACAGTCATTTAGAGTCAAAAGATTAAATGTTAAAATTTCATCATTATAGACCATTTTGGGAACATTCGGCATGTCCGGAGTCATCGTTTTTCATCCGAAAATTGATTTTTTTGGACTGTACCAAAAATGATTCAAAATGTCAATTGGATCGTGCCTCATGTTGAATAACCACTTTTTAAACCCTCACAGTGACCAAAATGGCCATTTTTACAGAGTTTTGCTTACTCAAAAGCTTCAATTTTGACCCGTTTCAGTCACAGAAATGACTTTAAACACACTTATTTTAGTTGAAAAAGTCATAATTCACATCCAACAGTCATTTAGAGTAAAA
The DNA here is from genome assembly GCF_964263255.1 of Lissotriton vulgaris. Taxonomy (NCBI): domain Eukaryota; kingdom Metazoa; phylum Chordata; class Amphibia; order Caudata; family Salamandridae; genus Lissotriton; species Lissotriton vulgaris. The sequence continues at coordinate 154,960 of NW_028245153.1, forward strand.
AGATTAAATGTTAAAATTTCATCATTATAGACCATTTTGGGAACGTTCGACATGTCCGGAGTCATCGTTTTTCATCCGAAAATCGATTTTTTTGGACTGTACCAAAAATGATTCAAAATGTCAATTGGATCATGCCTCATGTTGAATAACCACTTTTTAAACCCTCACAGTGACCAAAAGTGCCATTTTTACAGAGTTTTGCTTACTCAAAAGCTTCAATTTTGACCCGTTTCAGGCACAGAAATGACTTTAAACACACTTATTTTAGTTGAAAAAGTCATAATTCACATCCAACAGTCATTTAGAGTCAAAAGATTAAATGTTAAAATTTCATCATTATAGACCATTTTGGGAACGTTCGACATGTCCGGAGTCATCGTTTTTCATCCGAAAATTGATTTTTTGGACTGTATCAAAAATGATTCAAAATGTCAATTGGATCGTGCCTCATGTTGAATAACCACTTTTTAAACCCTCACAGTGACCAAAATGGCCATTTTTACAGAGTTTTGCTTACTCAAAAGCTTCAATTTTGACCCGTTTCAGTCACAGAAATGACTTTAAACACACTTATTTTAGTTGAAAAAGTCATAATGCACATCCAACAGTCATTTAGAGTCAAAAGATTAAATGTTAAAATTTCATCATTATAGACCATTTTGGGAACGTTCGACATGTCCGGAGTCATCGTTTTTCATCCGAAAATTGATTTTTGGGACTGTACCAAAAATGATTCAAAATGTCAATTGGATCGTGCCTCATGTTGAATAACCACTTTTTAAACCCTCAAAGTGAACAAAATTGCCATTTTTACAGAGTTTTGCCTACTCAAAAGCTTCAATTTTGACCCGTTTCAGGCACAGAAATGACTTTAAACACACTTATTTTAGTTGAAAAAGTCATAATGCACATCCAACAGTCATTTAGAGTCAAAAGATTAAATGTTAAAATTTCATCATTATAGACCATTTTGGGAACGTTCGACATGTCCGGAGTCATCGTTTTTCATCCGAAAATTGATTTTTGGGACTGTACCAAAAATGATTCAAAATGTCAATTGGATCGTGCCTCATGTTGAATAACCACTTTTTAAACCCTCACAGTGACCAAAAGTGCCATTTTTACAGAGTTTTGCTTACTCAAAAGCTTCAATTTTGACCCGTTTCAGGCACAGAAATGACTTTAAACACACTTATTTTAGTTGAAAAAGTCGTAATTCACATCCAACAGTCATTTAGAGTCAAAAGATTAAATGTTAAAATTTCATCATTATAGACCATTTTGGGAACGTTCGGCATGTCCGGAGTCATCGTTTTTCATCCGAAAATTGATTTTTTGGACTGTACCAAAAATGATTCAAAATGTCAATTGGAACGTGCCTCATGTTGAATAACCACTTTTTAAACCCTCACAGTGACCAAAAGTGCCATTTTTACAGAGTTTTGCTTACTCAAAAGCTTCAATTTTGACCCGTTTCAGGCACAGAAATGACTTTAAACACACTTATTTTAGTTGAAAAAGTCATAATTCACATCCAACAGTCATTTAGAGTCAAAAGATTAAATGTTAAAATTTCATCATTATAGACCATTTTGGGAACGTTCGGCATGTCCGGAGTCATCGCTTTTCATCCGAAAATTGATTTTTTGGATTGTACCAAAAATGATTCAAAATGTCAATTGGATCGTGCCTCATGTTGAATAACCACTTTTTAAACCCTCACAGTGACCAAAAGTGCCATTTTTACAGAGTTTTGCTTACTCAAAAGCTTCAATTTTGACCCATTTCAGGCACAGAAATGACTTTAAACACACTTATTTTAGTTGAAAAAGTCATAATTCACATCCAACAGTCATTTAGAGTCAAAAGATTAAATGTTAAAATTTCATCATTATAGACCATTTTGGGAACGTTCGGCACGTCCGGAGTCATCGTTTTTCATCCGAAAATTGATTTTTTGGACTGTACCAAAAATGATTCAAAATGTCAATTGGATCGTGCCTCATGTTGAATAACCACTTTTTAAACCCTCACAGTGACCAAAATGGCCATTTTTACAGAGTTTTGCTTACTCAAAAGCTTCAATTTTGACCCGTTTCAGTCACAGAAATGACTTTAAACACACTTATTTTAGTTGAAAAAGTCATAATTCACATCCAACAGTCATTTAGAGTCAAAACATTAAATGTTAAAATTTCATCATTATAGACCATTTTGGGAACGTTCGACATGTCCGGAGTCATCGTTTTCCATCCGAAAATCGATTTTTTGGACTGTACCAAAAATGATTCAAAATGTCAATTGGATCGTGCCTCATGTTGAATAACCACTTTTTAAACCATCACAGTGACCAAAATGGCCATTTTTACAGAGTTTTGCTTACTCAAAAGCTTCAATTTTGACCCGTTTCAGTCACAGAAATGACTTTAAACACACTTATTTTAGTTGAAAAAGTCATAATTCACATCCAACAGTCATTTAGAGTCAAAAGATTAAATGTTAAAATTTCATCATTATAGTCCATTTTGGGAACGTTCGACATGTCCAGAGTCATCGTTTTTCATCCGAAAATCGATTTTTTGGACTGTACCAAAAATGATTCAAAATGTCAATTGGATCATGCCTCATGTTGAATAACCACTTTTTAAACCCTCACAGTGAACACAATTGCCATTTTTACAGAGTTTTGCCTACTCAAAAGCTTCAATTTTGACCCGTTTCAGGCACAGAAATGACTTTAAACACACTTATTTTAGTTGAAAAAGTCATAATGCACATCCAACAGTCATTTAGAGTCAAAAGATTAAATGTTAAAATTTCATCATTATAGACCATTTTGGGAACGTTCGACATGTCCGGAGTCATCGTTTTTCATCCGAAAATTGATTTTTGGGACTGTACCAAAAATGATTCAAAATGTCAATTGGATCGTGCCTCATGTTGAATAACCACTTTTTAAACCCTCACAGTGACCAAAAGTGCCATTTTTACAGAGTTTTGCTTACTCAAAAGCTTCAATTTTGACCCGTTTCAGGCACAGAAATGACTTTAAACACACTTATTTTAGTTGAAAAAGTCGTAATTCACATCCAACAGTCATTTAGAGTCAAAAGATTAAATGTTAAAATTTCATCATTATAGACCATTTTGGGAACGTTCGGCATGTCCGGAGTCATCGTTTTTCATCCGAAAATTGATTTTTTGGACTGTACCAAAAATGATTCAAAATGTCAATTGGAACGTGCCTCATGTTGAATAACCACTTTTTAAACCCTCACAGTGACCAAAAGTGCCATTTTTACAGAGTTTTGCTTACTCAAAAGCTTCAATTTTGACCCGTTTCAGGCACAGAAATGACTTTAAACACACTTATTTTAGTTGAAAAAGTCACAATTCACATCCAACAGTCATTTAGAGTCAAAAGATTGAATGTTAAAATGTCATCATTATAGACCATTTTGGGAACGTTCGACATGTCCGGAGTCATCGTTTTTCATCCGAAAATGGATTTTTTGGACTGTACCAAAAATGATTAAAAATGTCAATTGGATCGTGCCTCATGTTGAATAACCACTTTTTAAACCCTCACAGTGACCAAAAGTGCCATTTTTACAGAGTTTTGCTTACTCAAAAGCTTCAATTTTGACCCGTTTCAGGCACAGAATTGACTTTAAACACACTTATTTTAGTTGAAAAAGTCATAATTCAAATCCAACAGTCATTTAGAGTCAAAAGATTAAATGTTAAAATTTCATCATTATAGACCATTTTGGGAACATTCGGCATGTCCGGAGTCATCGTTTTTCATCCGAAAATTGATTTTTTTGGACTGTACCAAAAATGATTCAAAATGTCAATTGGATCGTGCCTCATGTTGAATAACCACTTTTTAAACCCTCACAGTGACCAAAATGGCCATTTTTACAGAGTTTTGCTTACTCAAAAGCTTCAATTTTGACCCGTTTCAGTCACAGAAATGACTTTAAACACACTTATTTTAGTTGAAAAAGTCATAATTCACATCCAACAGTCATTTAGAGTAAAAAGATTAAATGTTAAAATTTCATCATTATAGACCATTTTGGGAACGTTCGACATGTCCGGAGTCATCGTTTTTCATCCGAAAATCGATTTTTTTGGACTGTACCAAAAATGATTCAAAATGTCAATTGGATCATGCCTCATGTTGAATAACCACTTTTTAAACCCTCACAGTGACCAAAAGTGCCATTTTTACAGAGTTTTGCTTACTCAAAAGCTTCAATTTTGACCCGTTTCAGGCACAGAAATGACTTTAAACACACTTATTTTAGTTGAAAAAGTCATAATTCACATCCAACAGTCATTTAGAGTCAAAAGATTAAATGTTAAAATTTCATCATTATAGACCATTTTGGGAACGTTCGACATGTCCGGAGTCATCGTTTTTCATCCGAAAATTGATTTTTTGGACTGTACCAAAAATGATTCAAAATGTCAATTGGATCGTGCCTCATGTTGAATAACCACTTTTTAAACCCTCACAGTGACCAAAAGTGCCATTTTTACAGAGTTTTGCTTACTCAAAAGCTTCAATTTTGACCCGTTTCAGGCACAGAAATGACTTTAAACACACTTATTTTAGTTGAAAAAGTCATAATTCACATCCAACAGTCATTTAGAGTCAAAAGATTAAATGTTAAAATTTCATCATTATAGACCATTTTGGGAACGTTCGACATGTCCGGAGTCATCGTTTTTCATCCGAAAATCGATTTTTTGGACTGTACCAAAAATGATTCAAAATGTCAATTGGATCGTGCCTCATGTTGAATAACCACTTTTTAAACCATCACAGTGACCAAAATGGCCATTTTTACAGAGTTTTGCTTACTCAAAAGCTTCAATTTTGACCCGTTTCAGTCACAGAAATGACTTTAAACACACTTATTTTAGTTGAAAAAGTCATAATTCACATCCAACAGTCATTTAGAGTCAAAAGATTAAATGTTAAAATTTCATCATTATAGTCCATTTTGGGAACGTTCGACATGTCCAGAGTCATCGTTTTTCATCCGAAAATCGATTTTTTGGACTGTACCAAAAATGATTCAAAATGTCAATTGGATCATGCCTCATGTTGAATAACCACTTTTTAAACCCTCACAGTGACCAAAAGTGCCATTTTTACAGAGTTTTGCTTACTCAAAAGCTTCAATTTTGACCCGTTTCAGGCACAGAAATGACTTTAAACACACTTATTTTAGTTGAAAAAGTCATAATTCACATCCAACAGTCATTTAGAGTCAAAAGATTAAATGTTAAAATTTCATCATTATAGACCATTTTGGGAACGTTCGGCATGTCCGGAGTCATCGTTTTTCATCCGAAAATTGATTTTTTGGACTGTACCAAAAATGATTCAAAATGTCAATTGGATCGTGCCTCATGTTGAATAACCACTTTTTAAACCCTCACAGTGAACAAAATTGCCATTTTTACAGAGTTTTGCCTACTCAAAAGCTTCAATTTTGACCCGTTTCAGGCACAGAAATGACTTTAAACACACTTATTTTAGTTGAAAAAGTCATAATGCACATCCAACAGTCATTTAGAGTCAAAAGATTAAATGTTAAAATTTCATCATTATAGACCATTTTGGGAACGTTCGACATGTCCGGAGTCATCGTTTTTCATCCGAAAATTGATTTTTGGGACTGTACCAAAAATGATTCAAAATGTCAATTGGATCGTGCCTCATGTTGAATAACCACTTTTTAAACCCTCAAAGTGAACAAAATTGCCATTTTTACAGAGTTTTGCCTACTCAAAAGCTTCAATTTTGACCCGTTTCAGGCACAGAAATGACTTTAAACACACTTATTTTAGTTGAAAAAGTCATAATGCACATCCAACAGTCATTTAGAGTCAAAAGATTAAATGTTAAAATTTCATCATTATAGACCATTTTGGGAACGTTCGACATGTCCGGAGTCATCGTTTTTCATCCGAAAATTGATTTTTGGGACTGTACCAAAAATGATTCAAAATGTCAATTGGATCGTGCCTCATGTTGAATAACCACTTTTTAAACCCTCACAGTGACCAAAAGTGCCATTTTTACAGAGTTTTGCTTACTCAAAAGCTTCAATTTTGACCCGTTTCAGGCACAGAAATGACTTTAAACACACTTATTTTAGTTGAAAAAGTCGTAATTCACATCCAACAGTCATTTAGAGTCAAAAGATTAAATGTTAAAATTTCATCATTATAGACCATTTTGGGAACGTTCGGCATGTCCGGAGTCATCGTTTTTCATCCGAAAATTGATTTTTTGGACTGTACCAAAAATGATTCAAAATGTCAATTGGAACGTGCCTCATGTTGAATAACCACTTTTTAAACCCTCACAGTGACCAAAAGTGCCATTTTTACAGAGTTTTGCTTACTCAAAAGCTTCAATTTTGACCCGTTTCAGGCACAGAATTGACTTTAAACACACTTATTTTAGTTGAAAAAGTCATAATTCAAATCCAACAGTCATTTAGAGTCAAAAGATTAAATGTTAAAATTTCATCATTATAGACCATTTTGGGAACATTCGGCATGTCCGGAGTCATCGTTTTTCATCCGAAAATTGATTTTTTTGGACTGTACCAAAAATGATTCAAAATGTCAATTGGATCGTGCCTCATGTTGAATAACCACTTTTTAAACCCTCACAGTGACCAAAATGGCCATTTTTACAGAGTTTTGCTTACTCAAAAGCTTCAATTTTGACCCGTTTCAGTCACAGAAATGACTTTAAACACACTTATTTTAGTTGAAAAAGTCATAATTCACATCCAACAGTCATTTAGAGTAAAAAGATTAAATGTTAAAATTTCATCATTATAGACCATTTTGGGAACGTTCGACATGTCCGGAGTCATCGTTTTTCATCCGAAAATCGATTTTTTTGGACTGTACCAAAAATGATTCAAAATGTCAATTGGATCATGCCTCATGTTGAATAACCACTTTTTAAACCCTCACAGTGACCAAAAGTGCCATTTTTACAGAGTTTTGCTTACTCAAAAGCTTCAATTTTGACCCGTTTCAGGCACAGAAATGACTTTAAACACACTTATTTTAGTTGAAAAAGTCATAATTCACATCCAACAGTCATTTAGAGTCAAAAGATTAAATGTTAAAATTTCATCATTATAGACCATTTTGGGAACGTTCGACATGTCCGGAGTCATCGTTTTTCATCCGAAAATTGATTTTTTGGACTGTACCAAAAATGATTCAAAATGTCAATTGGATCGTGCCTCATGTTGAATAACCACTTTTTAAACCCTCACAGTGACCAAAAGTGCCATTTTTACAGAGTTTTGCTTACTCAAAAGCTTCAATTTTGACCCGTTTCAGGCACAGAAATGACTTTAAACACACTTATTTTAGTTGAAAAAGTCATAATTCACATCCAACAGTCATTTAGAGTCAAAAGATTAAATGTTAAAATTTCATCATTATAGACCATTTTGGGAACGTTCGACATGTCCGGAGTCATCGTTTTTCATCCGAAAATCGATTTTTTGGACTGTACCAAAAATGATTCAAAATGTCAATTGGATCGTGCCTCATGTTGAATAACCACTTTTTAAACCATCACAGTGACCAAAATGGCCATTTTTACAGAGTTTTGCTTACTCAAAAGCTTCAATTTTGACCCGTTTCAGTCACAGAAATGACTTTAAACACACTTATTTTAGTTGAAAAAGTCATAATTCACATCCAACAGTCATTTAGAGTCAAAAGATTAAATGTTAAAATTTCATCATTATAGTCCATTTTGGGAACGTTCGACATGTCCAGAGTCATCGTTTTTCATCCGAAAATCGATTTTTTGGACTGTACCAAAAATGATTCAAAATGTCAATTGGATCATGCCTCATGTTGAATAACCACTTTTTAAACCCTCACAGTGACCAAAAGTGCCATTTTTACAGAGTTTTGCTTACTCAAAAGCTTCAATTTTGACCCGTTTCAGGCACAGAAATGACTTTAAACACACTTATTTTAGTTGAAAAAGTCATAATTCACATCCAACAGTCATTTAGAGTCAAAAGATTAAATGTTAAAATTTCATCATTATAGACCATTTTGGGAACGTTCGGCATGTCCGGAGTCATCGTTTTTCATCCGAAAATTGATTTTTTGGACTGTACCAAAAATGATTCAAAATGTCAATTGGATCGTGCCTCATGTTGAATAACCACTTTTTAAACCCTCACAGTGAACAAAATTGCCATTTTTACAGAGTTTTGCCTACTCAAAAGCTTCAATTTTGACCCGTTTCAGGCACAGAAATGACTTTAAACACACTTATTTTAGTTGAAAAAGTCATAATGCACATCCAACAGTCATTTAGAGTCAAAAGATTAAATGTTAAAATTTCATCATTATAGACCATTTTGGGAACGTTCGACATGTCCGGAGTCATCGTTTTTCATCCGAAAATTGATTTTTGGGACTGTACCAAAAATGATTCAAAATGTCAATTGGATCGTGCCTCATGTTGAATAACCACTTTTTAAACCCTCAAAGTGAACAAAATTGCCATTTTTACAGAGTTTTGCCTACTCAAAAGCTTCAATTTTGACCCGTTTCAGGCACAGAAATGACTTTAAACACACTTATTTTAGTTGAAAAAGTCATAATGCACATCCAACAGTCATTTAGAGTCAAAAGATTAAATGTTAAAATTTCATCATTATAGACCATTTTGGGAACGTTCGACATGTCCGGAGTCATCGTTTTTCATCCGAAAATTGATTTTTGGGACTGTACCAAAAATGATTCAAAATGTCAATTGGATCGTGCCTCATGTTGAATAACCACTTTTTAAACCCTCACAGTGACCAAAAGTGCCATTTTTACAGAGTTTTGCTTACTCAAAAGCTTCAATTTTGACCCGTTTCAGGCACAGAAATGACTTTAAACACACTTATTTTAGTTGAAAAAGTCGTAATTCACATCCAACAGTCATTTAGAGTCAAAAGATTAAATGTTAAAATTTCATCATTATAGACCATTTTGGGAACGTTCGGCATGTCCGGAGTCATCGTTTTTCATCCGAAAATTGATTTTTTGGACTGTACCAAAAATGATTCAAAATGTCAATTGGAACGTGCCTCATGTTGAATAACCACTTTTTAAACCCTCACAGTGACCAAAAGTGCCATTTTTACAGAGTTTTGCTTACTCAAAAGCTTCAATTTTGACCCGTTTCAGGCACAGAAATGACTTTAAACACACTTATTTTAGTTGAAAAAGTCATAATTCACATCCAACAGTCATTTAGAGTCAAAAGATTAAATGTTAAAATTTCATCATTATAGACCATTTTGGGAACGTTCGGCATGTCCGGAGTCATCGCTTTTCATCCGAAAATTGATTTTTTGGATTGTACCAAAAATGATTCAAAATGTCAATTGGATCGTGCCTCATGTTGAATAACCACTTTTTAAACCCTCACAGTGACCAAAATGGCCATTTTTACAGAGTTTTGCTTACTCAAAAGCTTCAATTTTGACCCGTTTCAGTCACAGAAATGACTTTAAACACACTTATTTTAGTTGAAAAAGTCATAATTCACATCCAACAGTCATTTAGAGTCAAAAGATTAAATGTTAAAATTTCATCATTATAGACCATTTTGGGAACGTTCGACATGTCCGGAGTCATCGTTTTTCATCGAAAATTGATTTTTGGGACTGTACCAAAAATGATTCAAAATGTCAATTGGATCGTGCCTCATGTTGAATAACCACTTTTTAAACCCTCACAGTGACCAAAAGTGCCATTTTTACAGAGTTTTGCTTACTCAAAAGCTTCAATTTTGACCCGTTTCAGGCACAGAAATGACTTTAAACACACTTATTTTAGTTGAAAAAGTCATAATTCACATCCAACAGTCATTTAGAGTCAAAAGATTAAATGTTAAAATTTCATCATTATAGACCATTTTGGGAACGTTCGACATGTCCGGAGTCATCGTTTTTCATCCGAAAATTGATTTTTTGGACTGTACCAAAAATGATTCAAAATGTCAATTGGATCGTGCCTCATGTTGAATAACCACTTTTTAAACCCTCACAGTGACCAAAATTGCCATTTTTACAGAGTTTTGCTTACTCAAAAGCTTCAATTTTGACCCGTTTCAGGCACAGAAATGACTTTAAACACACTTATTTTAGTTGAAAAAGTCATAATTCAGATCCAACAGTCATTTAGAGTCAAAAGATTAAATGTTAAAATTTCATCATTATTGACCATTTTGGGAACGTTCGACATGTCCGGAGTCATCGTTTTTCATCCGAAAATTGATTTTTGGGACTGTACCAAAAATGATTCAAAATGTCAATTGGATCGTGCCTCATGTTGAATAACCACTTTTTAAACCCTCACAGTGACCAAAAGTGCCATTTTTACAGAGTTTTGCTTACTCAAAAGCTTCAATTTTGACCCATTTCAGGCACAGAAATGACTTTAAACACACTTATTTTAGTTGAAAAAGTCATAATTCACATCCAACAGTCATTTAGAGTCAAAAGATTAAATGTTAAAATTTCATCATTATAGACCATTTTGGGAACGTTCGGCACGTCCGGAGTCATCGTTTTTCATCCGAAAATTGATTTTTTGGACTGTACCAAAAATGATTCAAAATGTCAATTGGATCGTGCCTCATGTTGAATAACCACTTTTTAAACCCTCACAGTGACCAAAATGGCCATTTTTACAGAGTTTTGCTTACTCAAAAGCTTCAATTTTGACCCGTTTCAGTCACAGAAATGACTTTAAACACACTTATTTTAGTTGAAAAAGTCATAATTCACATCCAACAGTCATTTAGAGTCAAAACATTAAATGTTAAAATTTCATCATTATAGACCATTTTGGGAACGTTCGACATGTCCGGAGTCATCGTTTTTCATCGAAAATTGATTTTTGGGACTGTACCAAAAATGATTCAAAATGTCAATTGGATCGTGCCTCATGTTGAATAACCACTTTTTAAACCCTCACAGTGACCAAAAGTGCCATTTTTACAGAGTTTTGCTTACTCAAAAGCTTCAATTTTGACCCGTTTCAGGCACAGAAATGACTTTAAACACACTTATTTTAGTTGAAAAAGTCATAATTCACATCCAACAGTCATTTAGAGTCAAAAGATTAAATGTTAAAATTTCATCATTATAGACCATTTTGGGAACGTTCGACATGTCCGGAGTCATCGTTTTTCATCCGGAAATTGATTTTTTTGGACTGTACCAAAAATGATTCAAAATGTCAATTGGATCGTGCCTCATGTTGAATAACCACTTTTTAAACCCTCACAGTGACCAAAAGTGCCATTTTTACAGAGTTTTGCTTACTCAAAAGCTTCAATTTTGACCCGTTTCAGGCACAGAAATGACTTTAAACACACTTATTTTAGTTGAAAAAGTCATAATTCAGATCCAACAGTCATTTAGAGTCAAAAGATTAAATGTTAAAATTTCATCATTATTGACCATTTTGGGAACGTTCGACATGTCCGGAGTCATCATTTTTCATCCGAAAATTGATTTTTGGGACTGTACCAAAATTGATTCAAAATGTCAATTGGATCGTGCCTCATGTTGAATAACCACTTTTTAAACCCTCACAGTGACCAAAAGTGCCATTTTTACAGAGTTTTGCTTACTCAAAAGCTTCAATTTTGACCCATTTCAGGCACAGAAATGACTTTAAACACACTTATTTTAGTTGAAAAAGTCATAATTCACATCCAACAGTCATTTAGAGTCAAAAGATTAAATGTTAAAATTTCATCATTATAGACCATTTTGGGAACGTTCGGCACGTCCGGAGTCATCGTTTTTCATCCGAAAATTGATTTTTTGGACTGTACCAAAAATGATTCAAAATGTCAATTGGATCGTGCCTCATGTTGAATAACCACTTTTTAAACCCTCACAGTGACCAAAATGGCCATTTTTACAGAGTTTTGCTTACTCAAAAGCTTCAATTTTGACCCGTTTCAGTCACAGAAATGACTTTAAACACACTTATTTTAGTTGAAAAAGTCATAATTCACATCCAACAGTCATTTAGAGTCAAAACATTAAATGTTAAAATTTCATCATTATAGACCATTTTGGGAACGTTCGACATGTCCGGAGTCATCGTTTTCCATCCGAAAATCGATTTTTTGGACTGTACCAAAAATGATTCAAAATGTCAATTGGATCGTGCCTCATGTTGAATAACCACTTTTTAAACCATCACAGTGACCAAAATGGCCATTTTTACAGAGTTTTGCTTACTCAAAAGCTTCAATTTTGACCCGTTTCAGTCACAGAAATGACTTTAAACACACTTATTTTAGTTGAAAAAGTCATAATTCACATCCAACAGTCATTTAGAGTCAAAAGATTAAATGTTAAAATTTCATCATTATAGTCCATTTTGGGAACGTTCGACATGTCCAGAGTCATCGTTTTTCATCCGAAAATCGATTTTTTGGACTGTACCAAAAATGATTCAAAATGTCAATTGGATCATGCCTCATGTTGAATAACCACTTTTTAAACCCTCACAGTGAACACAATTGCCATTTTTACAGAGTTTTGCCTACTCAAAAGCTTCAATTTTGACCCGTTTCAGGCACAGAAATGACTTTAAACACACTTATTTTAGTTGAAAAAGTCATAATGCACATCCAACAGTCATTTAGAGTCAAAAGATTAAATGTTAAAATTTCATCATTATAGACCATTTTGGGAACGTTCGACATGTCCGGAGTCATCGTTTTTCATCCGAAAATTGATTTTTGGGACTGTACCAAAAATGATTCAAAATGTCAATTGGATCGTGCCTCATGTTGAATAACCACTTTTTAAACCCTCACAGTGACCAAAAGTGCCATTTTTACAGAGTTTTGCTTACTCAAAAGCTTCAATTTTGACCCGTTTCAGGCACAGAAATGACTTTAAACACACTTATTTTAGTTGAAAAAGTCGTAATTCACATCCAACAGTCATTTAGAGTCAAAAGATTAAATGTTAAAATTTCATCATTATAGACCATTTTGGGAACGTTCGGCATGTCCGGAGTCATCGTTTTTCATCCGAAAATTGATTTTTGGGACTGTACCAAAAATGATTCAAAATGTCAATTGGATCGTGCCTCATGTTGAATAACCACTTTTTAAACCCTCACAGTGACCAAAAGTGCCATTTTTACAGAGTTTTGCTTACTCAAAAGCTTCAATTTTGACCCGTTTCAGGCACAGAAATGACTTTAAACACACTTATTTTAGTTGAAAAAGTCGTAATTCACATCCAACAGTCATTTAGAGTCAAAAGATTAAATGTTAAAATTTCATCATTATAGACCATTTTGGGAACGTTCGGCATGTCCGGAGTCATCGTTTTTCATCCGAAAATTGATTTTTTGGACTGTACCAAAAATGATTCAAAATGTCAATTGGAACGTGCCTCATGTTGAATAACCACTTTTTAAACCCTCACAGTGACCAAAAGTGCCATTTTTACAGAGTTTTGCTTACTCAAAAGCTTCAATTTTGACCCGTTTCAGGCACAGAAATGACTTTAAACACACTTATTTTAGTTGAAAAAGTCACAATTCACATCCAACAGTCATTTAGAGTCAAAAGATTGAATGTTAAAATGTCATCATTATAGACCATTTTGGGAACGTTCGACATGTCCGGAGTCATCGTTTTTCATCCGAAAATGGATTTTTTGGACTGTACCAAAAATGATTAAAAATGTCAATTGGATCGTGCCTCATGTTGAATAACCACTTTTTAAACCCTCACAGTGACCAAAAGTGCCATTTTTACAGAGTTTTGCTTACTCAAAAGCTTCAATTTTGACCCGTTTCAGGCACAGAATTGACTTTAAACACACTTATTTTAGTTGAAAAAGTCATAATTCAAATCCAACAGTCATTTAGAGTCAAAAGATTAAATGTTAAAATTTCATCATTATAGACCATTTTGGGAACATTCGGCATGTCCGGAGTCATCGTTTTTCATCCGAAAATTGATTTTTTTGGACTGTACCAAAAATGATTCAAAATGTCAATTGGATCGTGCCTCATGTTGAATAACCACTTTTTAAACCCTCACAGTGACCAAAATGGCCATTTTTACAGAGTTTTGCTTACTCAAAAGCTTCAATTTTGACCCGTTTCAGTCACAGAAATGACTTTAAACACACTTATTTTAGTTGAAAAAGTCATAATTCACATCCAACAGTCATTTAGAGTAAAAAGATTAAATGTTAAAATTTCATCATTATAGACCATTTTGGGAACGTTCGACATGTCCGGAGTCATCGTTTTTCATCCGAAAATCGATTTTTTTGGACTGTACCAAAAATGATTCAAAATGTCAATTGGATCATGCCTCATGTTGAATAACCACTTTTTAAACCCTCACAGTGACCAAAAGTGCCATTTTTACAGAGTTTTGCTTACTCAAAAGCTTCAATTTTGACCCGTTTCAGGCACAGAAATGACTTTAAACACACTTATTTTAGTTGAAAAAGTCATAATTCACATCCAACAGTCATTTAGAGTCAAAAGATTAAATGTTAAAATTTCATCATTATAGACCATTTTGGGAACGTTCGACATGTCCGGAGTCATCGTTTTTCATCCGAAAATTGATTTTTTGGACTGTACCAAAAATGATTCAAAATGTCAATTGGATCGTGCCTCATGTTGAATAACCACTTTTTAAACCCTCACAGTGACCAAAAGTGCCATTTTTACAGAGTTTTGCTTACTCAAAAGCTTCAATTTTGACCCGTTTCAGGCACAGAAATGACTTTAAACACACTTATTTTAGTTGAAAAAGTCATAATTCACATCCAACAGTCATTTAGAGTCAAAAGATTAAATGTTAAAATTTCATCATTATAGACCATTTTGGGAACGTTCGACATGTCCGGAGTCATCGTTTTTCATCCGAAAATCGATTTTTTGGACTGTACCAAAAATGATTCAAAATGTCAATTGGATCGTGCCTCATGTTGAATAACCACTTTTTAAACCATCACAGTGACCAAAATGGCCATTTTTACAGAGTTTTGCTTACTCAAAAGCTTCAATTTTGACCCGTTTCAGTCACAGAAATGACTTTAAACACACTTATTTTAGTTGAAAAAGTCATAATTCACATCCAACAGTCATTTAGAGTCAAAAGATTAAATGTTAAAATTTCATCATTATAGTCCATTTTGGGAACGTTCGACATGTCCAGAGTCATCGTTTTTCATCCGAAAATCGATTTTTTGGACTGTACCAAAAATGATTCAAAATGTCAATTGGATCATGCCTCATGTTGAATAACCACTTTTTAAACCCTCACAGTGACCAAAAGTGCCATTTTTACAGAGTTTTGCTTACTCAAAAGCTTCAATTTTGACCCGTTTCAGGCACAGAAATGACTTTAAACACACTTATTTTAGTTGAAAAAGTCATAATTCACATCCAACAGTCATTTAGAGTCAAAAGATTAAATGTTAAAATTTCATCATTATAGACCATTTTGGGAACGTTCGGCATGTCCGGAGTCATCGTTTTTCATCCGAAAATTGATTTTTTGGACTGTACCAAAAATGATTCAAAATGTCAATTGGATCGTGCCTCATGTTGAATAACCACTTTTTAAACCCTCACAGTGAACAAAATTGCCATTTTTACAGAGTTTTGCCTACTCAAAAGCTTCAATTTTGACCCGTTTCAGGCACAGAAATGACTTTAAACACACTTATTTTAGTTGAAAAAGTCATAATGCACATCCAACAGTCATTTAGAGTCAAAAGATTAAATGTTAAAATTTCATCATTATAGACCATTTTGGGAACGTTCGACATGTCCGGAGTCATCGTTTTTCATCCGAAAATTGATTTTTGGGACTGTACCAAAAATGATTCAAAATGTCAATTGGATCGTGCCTCATGTTGAATAACCACTTTTTAAACCCTCAAAGTGAACAAAATTGCCATTTTTACAGAGTTTTGCCTACTCAAAAGCTTCAATTTTGACCCGTTTCAGGCACAGAAATGACTTTAAACACACTTATTTTAGTTGAAAAAGTCATAATGCACATCCAACAGTCATTTAGAGTCAAAAGATTAAATGTTAAAATTTCATCATTATAGACCATTTTGGGAACGTTCGACATGTCCGGAGTCATCGTTTTTCATCCGAAAATTGATTTTTGGGACTGTACCAAAAATGATTCAAAATGTCAATTGGATCGTGCCTCATGTTGAATAACCACTTTTTAAACCCTCACAGTGACCAAAAGTGCCATTTTTACAGAGTTTTGCTTACTCAAAAGCTTCAATTTTGACCCGTTTCAGGCACAGAAATGACTTTAAACACACTTATTTTAGTTGAAAAAGTCGTAATTCACATCCAACAGTCATTTAGAGTCAAAAGATTAAATGTTAAAATTTCATCATTATAGACCATTTTGGGAACGTTCGGCATGTCCGGAGTCATCGTTTTTCATCCGAAAATTGATTTTTTGGACTGTACCAAAAATGATTCAAAATGTCAATTGGAACGTGCCTCATGTTGAATAACCACTTTTTAAACCCTCACAGTGACCAAAAGTGCCATTTTTACAGAGTTTTGCTTACTCAAAAGCTTCAATTTTGACCCGTTTCAGGCACAGAAATGACTTTAAACACACTTATTTTAGTTGAAAAAGTCATAATTCACATCCAACAGTCATTTAGAGTCAAAAGATTAAATGTTAAAATTTCATCATTATAGACCATTTTGGGAACGTTCGGCATGTCCGGAGTCATCGCTTTTCATCCGAAAATTGATTTTTTGGATTGTACCAAAAATGATTCAAAATGTCAATTGGATCGTGCCTCATGTTGAATAACCACTTTTTAAACCCTCACAGTGACCAAAATGGCCATTTTTACAGAGTTTTGCTTACTCAAAAGCTTCAATTTTGACCCGTTTCAGTCACAGAAATGACTTTAAACACACTTATTTTAGTTGAAAAAGTCATAATTCACATCCAACAGTCATTTAGAGTCAAAAGATTAAATGTTAAAATTTCATCATTATAGACCATTTTGGGAACGTTCGACATGTCCGGAGTCATCGTTTTTCATCGAAAATTGATTTTTGGGACTGTACCAAAAATGATTCAAAATGTCAATTGGATCGTGCCTCATGTTGAATAACCACTTTTTAAACCCTCACAGTGACCAAAAGTGCCATTTTTACAGAGTTTTGCTTACTCAAAAGCTTCAATTTTGACCCGTTTCAGGCACAGAAATGACTTTAAACACACTTATTTTAGTTGAAAAAGTCATAATTCACATCCAACAGTCATTTAGAGTCAAAAGATTTAATGTTAAAATTTCATCATTATAGACCATTTTGGGAACGTTCGACATGTCCGGAGTCATCGTTTTTCATCCGAAAATTGATTTTTTGGACTGTACCAAAAATGATTCAAAATGTCAATTGGATCGTGCCTCATGTTGAATAACCACTTTTTAAACCCTCACAGTGACCAAAATTGCCATTTTTACAGAGTTTTGCTTACTCAAAAGCTTCAATTTTGACCCGTTTCAGGCACAGAAATGACTTTAAACACACTTATTTTAGTTGAAAAAGTCATAATTCAGATCCAACAGTCATTTAGAGTCAAAAGATTAAATGTTAAAATTTCATCATTATTGACCATTTTGGGAACGTTCGACATGTCCGGAGTCATCGTTTTTCATCCGAAAATTGATTTTTGGGACTGTACCAAAAATGATTCAAAATGTCAATTGGATCGTGCCTCATGTTGAATAACCACTTTTTAAACCCTCACAGTGACCAAAAGTGCCATTTTTACAGAGTTTTGCTTACTCAAAAGCTTCAATTTTGACCCATTTCAGGCACAGAAATGACTTTAAACACACTTATTTTAGTTGAAAAAGTCATAATTCACATCCAACAGTCATTTAGAGTCAAAAGATTAAATGTTAAAATTTCATCATTATAGACCATTTTGGGAACGTTCGGCACGTCCGGAGTCATCGTTTTTCATCCGAAAATTGATTTTTTGGACTGTACCAAAAATGATTCAAAATGTCAATTGGATCGTGCCTCATGTTGAATAACCACTTTTTAAACCCTCACAGTGACCAAAATGGCCATTTTTACAGAGTTTTGCTTACTCAAAAGCTTCAATTTTGACCCGTTTCAGTCACAGAAATGACTTTAAACACACTTATTTTAGTTGAAAAAGTCATAATTCACATCCAACAGTCATTTAGAGTCAAAACATTAAATGTTAAAATTTCATCATTATAGACCATTTTGGGAACGTTCGACATGTCCGGAGTCATCGTTTTTCATCGAAAATTGATTTTTGGGACTGTACCAAAAATGATTCAAAATGTCAATTGGATCGTGCCTCATGTTGAATAACCACTTTTTAAACCCTCACAGTGACCAAAAGTGCCATTTTTACAGAGTTTTGCTTACTCAAAAGCTTCAATTTTGACCCGTTTCAGGCACAGAAATGACTTTAAACACACTTATTTTAGTTGAAAAAGTCATAATTCACATCCAACAGTCATTTAGAGTCAAAAGATTAAATGTTAAAATTTCATCATTATAGACCATTTTGGGAACGTTCGACATGTCCGGAGTCATCGTTTTTCATCCGAAAATTGATTTTTTTGGACTGTACCAAAAATGATTCAAAATGTCAATTGGATCGTGCCTCATGTTGAATAACCACTTTTTAAACCCTCACAGTGACCAAAAGTGCCATTTTTACAGAGTTTTGCTTACTCAAAAGCTTCAATTTTGACCCGTTTCAGGCACAGAAATGACTTTAAACACACTTATTTTAGTTGAAAAAGTCATAATTCAGATCCAACAGTCATTTAGAGTCAAAAGATTAAATGTTAAAATTTCATCATTATTGACCATTTTGGGAACGTTCGACATGTCCGGAGTCATCATTTTTCATCCGAAAATTGATTTTTGGGACTGTACCAAAATTGATTCAAAATGTCAATTGGATCGTGCCTCATGTTGAATAACCACTTTTTAAACCCTCACAGTGACCAAAAGTGCCATTTTTACAGAGTTTTGCTTACTCAAAAGCTTCAATTTTGACCCATTTCAGGCACAGAAATGACTTTAAACACACTTATTTTAGTTGAAAAAGTCATAATTCACATCCAACAGTCATTTAGAGTCAAAAGATTAAATGTTAAAATTTCATCATTATAGTCCATTTTGGGAACGTTCGACATGTCCAGAGTCATCGTTTTTCATCCGAAAATCGATTTTTTGGACTGTACCAAAAATGATTCAAAATGTCAATTGGATCATGCCTCATGTTGAATAACCACTTTTTAAACCCTCACAGTGAACACAATTGCCATTTTTACAGAGTTTTGCCTACTCAAAAGCTTCAATTTTGACCCGTTTCAGGCACAGAAATGACTTTAAACACACTTATTTTAGTTGAAAAAGTCATAATGCACATCCAACAGTCATTTAGAGTCAAAAGATTAAATGTTAAAATTTCATCATTATAGACCATTTTGGGAACGTTCGACATGTCCGGAGTCATCGTTTTTCATCCGAAAATTGATTTTTGGGACTGTACCAAAAATGATTCAAAATGTCAATTGGATCGTGCCTCATGTTGAATAACCACTTTTTAAACCCTCACAGTGACCAAAAGTGCCATTTTTACAGAGTTTTGCTTACTCAAAAGCTTCAATTTTGACCCGTTTCAGGCACAGAAATGACTTTAAACACACTTATTTTAGTTGAAAAAGTCGTAATTCACATCCAACAGTCATTTAGAGTCAAAAGATTAAATGTTAAAATTTCATCATTATAGACCATTTTGGGAACGTTCGGCATGTCCGGAGTCATCGTTTTTCATCCGAAAATTGATTTTTTGGACTGTACCAAAAATGATTCAAAATGTCAATTGGAACGTGCCTCATGTTGAATAACCACTTTTTAAACCCTCACAGTGACCAAAAGTGCCATTTTTACAGAGTTTTGCTTACTCAAAAGCTTCAATTTTGACCCGTTTCAGGCACAGAAATGACTTTAAACACACTTATTTTAGTTGAAAAAGTCACAATTCACATCCAACAGTCATTTAGAGTCAAAAGATTGAATGTTAAAATGTCATCATTATAGACCATTTTGGGAACGTTCGACATGTCCGGAGTCATCGTTTTTCATCCGAAAATGGATTTTTTGGACTGTACCAAAAATGATTCAAAATGTCAATTGGATCGTGCCTCATGTTGAATAACCACTTTTTAAACCCTCACAGTGACCAAAAGTGCCATTTTTACAGAGTTTTGCTTACTCAAAAGCTTCAATTTTGACCCGTTTCAGGCACAGAATTGACTTTAAACACACTTATTTTAGTTGAAAAAGTCATAATTCAAATCCAACAGTCATTTAGAGTCAAAAGATTAAATGTTAAAATTTCATCATTATAGACCATTTTGGGAACATTCGGCATGTCCGGAGTCATCGTTTTTCATCCGAAAATTGATTTTTTTGGACTGTACCAAAAATGATTCAAAATGTCAATTGGATCGTGCCTCATGTTGAATAACCACTTTTTAAACCCTCACAGTGACCAAAATGGCCATTTTTACAGAGTTTTGCTTACTCAAAAGCTTCAATTTTGACCCGTTTCAGTCACAGAAATGACTTTAAACACACTTATTTTAGTTGAAAAAGTCATAATTCACATCCAACAGTCATTTAGAGTAAAAAGATTAAATGTTAAAATTTCATCATTATAGACCATTTTGGGAACGTTCGACATGTCCGGAGTCATCGTTTTTCATCCGAAAATCGATTTTTTTGGACTGTACCAAAAATGATTCAAAATGTCAATTGGATCATGCCTCATGTTGAATAACCACTTTTTAAACCCTCACAGTGACCAAAAGTGCCATTTTTACAGAGTTTTGCTTACTCAAAAGCTTCAATTTTGACCCGTTTCAGGCACAGAAATGACTTTAAACACACTTATTTTAGTTGAAAAAGTCATAATTCACATCCAACAGTCATTTAGAGTCAAAAGATTAAATGTTAAAATTTCATCATTATAGACCATTTTGGGAACGTTCGACATGTCCGGAGTCATCGTTTTTCATCCGAAAATTGATTTTTTGGACTGTACCAAAAATGATTCAAAATGTCAATTGGATCGTGCCTCATGTTGAATAACCACTTTTTAAACCCTCACAGTGACCAAAAGTGCCATTTTTACAGAGTTTTGCTTACTCAAAAGCTTCAATTTTGACCCGTTTCAGGCACAGAAATGACTTTAAACACACTTATTTTAGTTGAAAAAGTCATAATTCACATCCAACAGTCATTTAGAGTCAAAAGATTAAATGTTAAAATTTCATCATTATAGACCATTTTGGGAACGTTCGACATGTCCGGAGTCATCGTTTTTCATCCGAAAATCGATTTTTTGGACTGTACCAAAAATGATTCAAAATGTCAATTGGATCGTGCCTCATGTTGAATAACCACTTTTTAAACCATCACAGTGACCAAAATGGCCATTTTTACAGAGTTTTGCTTACTCAAAAGCTTCAATTTTGACCCGTTTCAGTCACAGAAATGACTTTAAACACACTTATTTTAGTTGAAAAAGTCATAATTCACATCCAACAGTCATTTAGAGTCAAAAGATTAAATGTTAAAATTTCATCATTATAGACCATTTTGGGAACGTTCGACATGTCCGGAGTCATCGTTTTTCATCCGAAAATTGATTTTTGGGACTGTACCAAAAATGATTCAAAATGTCAATTGGATCGTGCCTCATGTTGAATAACCACTTTTTAAACCCTCAAAGTGAACAAAATTGCCATTTTTACAGAGTTTTGCCTACTCAAAAGCTTCAATTTTGACCCGTTTCAGGCACAGAAATGACTTTAAACACACTTATTTTAGTTGAAAAAGTCATAATGCACATCCAACAGTCATTTAGAGTCAAAAGATTAAATGTTAAAATTTCATCATTATAGACCATTTTGGGAACGTTCGACATGTCCGGAGTCATCGTTTTTCATCCGAAAATTGATTTTTGGGACTGTACCAAAAATGATTCAAAATGTCAATTGGATCGTGCCTCATGTTGAATAACCACTTTTTAAACCCTCACAGTGACCAAAAGTGCCATTTTTACAGAGTTTTGCTTACTCAAAAGCTTCAATTTTGACCCGTTTCAGGCACAGAAATGACTTTAAACACACTTATTTTAGTTGAAAAAGTCGTAATTCACATCCAACAGTCATTTAGAGTCAAAAGATTAAATGTTAAAATTTCATCATTATAGACCATTTTGGGAACGTTCGGCATGTCCGGAGTCATCGTTTTTCATCCGAAAATTGATTTTTTGGACTGTACCAAAAATGATTCAAAATGTCAATTGGAACGTGCCTCATGTTGAATAACCACTTTTTAAACCCTCACAGTGACCAAAAGTGCCATTTTTACAGAGTTTTGCTTACTCAAAAGCTTCAATTTTGACCCGTTTCAGGCACAGAAATGACTTTAAACACACTTATTTTAGTTGAAAAAGTCATAATTCACATCCAACAGTCATTTAGAGTCAAAAGATTAAATGTTAAAATTTCATCATTATAGACCATTTTGGGAACGTTCGGCATGTCCGGAGTCATCGCTTTTCATCCGAAAATTGATTTTTTGGATTGTACCAAAAATGATTCAAAATGTCAATTGGATCGTGCCTCATGTTGAATAACCACTTTTTAAACCCTCACAGTGACCAAAATGGCCATTTTTACAGAGTTTTGCTTACTCAAAAGCTTCAATTTTGACCCGTTTCAGTCACAGAAATGACTTTAAACACACTTATTTTAGTTGAAAAAGTCATAATTCACATCCAACAGTCATTTAGAGTCAAAAGATTAAATGTTAAAATTTCATCATTATAGACCATTTTGGGAACGTTCGACATGTCCGGAGTCATCGTTTTTCATCGAAAATTGATTTTTGGGACTGTACCAAAAATGATTCAAAATGTCAATTGGATCGTGCCTCATGTTGAATAACCACTTTTTAAACCCTCACAGTGACCAAAAGTGCCATTTTTACAGAGTTTTGCTTACTCAAAAGCTTCAATTTTGACCCGTTTCAGGCACAGAAATGACTTTAAACACACTTATTTTAGTTGAAAAAGTCATAATTCACATCCAACAGTCATTTAGAGTCAAAAGATTAAATGTTAAAATTTCATCATTATAGACCATTTTGGGAACGTTCGACATGTCCGGAGTCATCGTTTTTCATCCGAAAATTGATTTTTTGGACTGTACCAAAAATGATTCAAAATGTCAATTGGATCGTGCCTCATGTTGAATAACCACTTTTTAAACCCTCACAGTGACCAAAATTGCCATTTTTACAGAGTTTTGCTTACTCAAAAGCTTCAATTTTGACCCGTTTCAGGCACAGAAATGACTTTAAACACACTTATTTTAGTTGAAAAAGTCATAATTCAGATCCAACAGTCATTTAGAGTCAAAAGATTAAATGTTAAAATTTCATCATTATTGACCATTTTGGGAACGTTCGACATGTCCGGAGTCATCGTTTTTCATCCGAAAATTGATTTTTGGGACTGTACCAAAAATGATTCAAAATGTCAATTGGATCGTGCCTCATGTTGAATAACCACTTTTTAAACCCTCACAGTGACCAAAAGTGCCATTTTTACAGAGTTTTGCTTACTCAAAAGCTTCAATTTTGACCCATTTCAGGCACAGAAATGACTTTAAACACACTTATTTTAGTTGAAAAAGTCATAATTCACATCCAACAGTCATTTAGAGTCAAAAGATTAAATGTTAAAATTTCATCATTATAGACCATTTTGGGAACGTTCGGCACGTCCGGAGTCATCGTTTTTCATCCGAAAATTGATTTTTTGGACTGTACCAAAAATGATTCAAAATGTCAATTGGATCGTGCCTCATGTTGAATAACCACTTTTTAAACCCTCACAGTGACCAAAATGGCCATTTTTACAGAGTTTTGCTTACTCAAAAGCTTCAATTTTGACCCGTTTCAGTCACAGAAATGACTTTAAACACACTTATTTTAGTTGAAAAAGTCATAATTCACATCCAACAGTCATTTAGAGTCAAAACATTAAATGTTAAAATTTCATCATTATAGACCATTTTGGGAACGTTCGACATGTCCGGAGTCATCGTTTTTCATCGAAAATTGATTTTTGGGACTGTACCAAAAATGATTCAAAATGTCAATTGGATCGTGCCTCATGTTGAATAACCACTTTTTAAACCCTCACAGTGACCAAAAGTGCCATTTTTACAGAGTTTTGCTTACTCAAAAGCTTCAATTTTGACCCGTTTCAGGCACAGAAATGACTTTAAACACACTTATTTTAGTTGAAAAAGTCATAATTCACATCCAACAGTCATTTAGAGTCAAAAGATTAAATGTTAAAATTTCATCATTATAGACCATTTTGGGAACGTTCGACATGTCCGGAGTCATCGTTTTTCATCCGAAAATTGATTTTTTTGGACTGTACCAAAAATGATTCAAAATGTCAATTGGATCGTGCCTCATGTTGAATAACCACTTTTTAAACCCTCACAGTGACCAAAAGTGCCATTTTTACAGAGTTTTGCTTACTCAAAAGCTTCAATTTTGACCCATTTCAGGCACAGAAATGACTTTAAACACACTTATTTTAGTTGAAAAAGTCATAATTCACATCCAACAGTCATTTAGAGTCAAAAGATTAAATGTTAAAATTTCATCATTATAGACCATTTTGGGAACGTTCGGCACGTCCGGAGTCATCGTTTTTCATCCGAAAATTGATTTTTTGGACTGTACCAAAAATGATTCAAAATGTCAATTGGATCGTGCCTCATGTTGAATAACCACTTTTTAAACCCTCACAGTGACCAAAATGGCCATTTTTACAGAGTTTTGCTTACTCAAAAGCTTCAATTTTGACCCGTTTCAGTCACAGAAATGACTTTAAACACACTTATTTTAGTTGAAAAAGTCATAATTCACATCCAACAGTCATTTAGAGTCAAAAGATTAAATGTTAAAATTTCATCATTATAGACCATTTTGGGAACGTTCGACATGTCCGGAGTCATCGTTTTTCATCGAAAATTGATTTTTGGGACTGTACCAAAAATGATTCAAAATGTCAATTGGATCGTGCCTCATGTTGAATAACCACTTTTTAAACCCTCACAGTGACCAAAAGTGCCATTTTTACAGAGTTTTGCTTACTCAAAAGCTTCAATTTTGACCCGTTTCAGGCACAGAAATGACTTTAAACACACTTATTTTAGTTGAAAAAGTCATAATTCACATCCAACAGTCATTTAGAGTCAAAAGATTAAATGTTAAAATTTCATCATTATAGACCATTTTGGGAACGTTCGACATGTCCGGAGTCATCGTTTTTCATCCGAAAATTGATTTTTTGGACTGTACCAAAAATGATTCAAAATGTCAATTGGATCGTGCCTCATGTTGAATAACCACTTTTTAAACCCTCACAGTGACCAAAATTGCCATTTTTACAGAGTTTTGCTTACTCAAAAGCTTCAATTTTGACCCGTTTCAGGCACAGAAATGACTTTAAACACACTTATTTTAGTTGAAAAAGTCATAATTCAGATCCAACAGTCATTTAGAGTCAAAAGATTAAATGTTAAAATTTCATCATTATTGACCATTTTGGGAACGTTCGACATGTCCGGAGTCATCGTTTTTCATCCGAAAATTGATTTTTGGGACTGTACCAAAAATGATTCAAAATGTCAATTGGATCGTGCCTCATGTTGAATAACCACTTTTTAAACCCTCACAGTGACCAAAAGTGCCATTTTTACAGAGTTTTGCTTACTCAAAAGCTTCAATTTTGACCCATTTCAGGCACAGAAATGACTTTAAACACACTTATTTTAGTTGAAAAAGTCATAATTCACATCCAACAGTCATTTAGAGTCAAAAGATTAAATGTTAAAATTTCATCATTATAGACCATTTTGGGAACGTTCGGCACGTCCGGAGTCATCGTTTTTCATCCGAAAATTGATTTTTTGGACTGTACCAAAAATGATTCAAAATGTCAATTGGATCGTGCCTCATGTTGAATAACCACTTTTTAAACCCTCACAGTGACCAAAATGGCCATTTTTACAGAGTTTTGCTTACTCAAAAGCTTCAATTTTGACCCGTTTCAGTCACAGAAATGACTTTAAACACACTTATTTTAGTTGAAAAAGTCATAATTCACATCCAACAGTCATTTAGAGTCAAAACATTAAATGTTAAAATTTCATCATTATAGACCATTTTGGGAACGTTCGACATGTCCGGAGTCATCGTTTTCCATCCGAAAATCGATTTTTTGGACTGTACCAAAAATGATTCAAAATGTCAATTGGATCATGCCTCATGTTGAATAACCACTTTTTAAACCCTCACAGTGACCAAAAGTGCAATTTTTACAGAGTTTTGCTTACTCAAAAGCTTCAATTTTGACCCATTTCAGGCACAGAAATGACTTTAAACACACTTATTTTAGTTGAAAAAGTCATAATTCACATCCAACAGTCATTTAGAGTCAAAAGATTAAATGTTAAAATTTCATCATTATAGACCATTTTGGGAACGTTCGACATGTCCGGAGTCATCGTTTTTCATCCGAAAATTGATTTTTTGGACTGTACCAAAAATGATTCAAAATGTCAATTGGATCGTGCCTCATGTTGAATAACCACTTTTTAAACCCTCACAGTGACCAAAAGTGCCATTTTTACAGAGTTTTGCTTACTCAAAAGCTTCAATTTTGACCCGTTTCAGGCACAGAAATGACTTTAAACACACTTATTTTAGTTGAAAAAGTCACAATTCACATCCAACAGTCATTTAGAGTCAAAAGATTGAATGTTAAAATGTCATCATTATTGACCATTTTGGGAACGTTCGACATGTCCGGAGTCATCGTTTTTCATCCGAAAATGGATTTTTTGGACTGTACCAAAAATGATTCAAAATGTCAATTGGATCGTGCCTCATGTTGAATAACCACTTTTTAAACCCTCACAGTGACCAAAAGTGCCATTTTTACAGAGTTTTGCTTACTCAAAAGCTTCAATTTTGACCCGTTTCAGGCACAGAAATGACTTTAAACACACTTATTTTAGTTGAAAAAGTCACAATTCACATCCAACAGTCATTTAGAGTCAAAAGATTGAATGTTAAAATGTCATCATTATAGACCATTTTGGGAACGTTCGACATGTCCGGAGTCATCGTTTTTCATCCGAAAATGGATTTTTTGGACTGTACCAAAAATGATTCAAAATGTCAATTGGATCGTGCCTCATGTTGAATAACCACTTTTTAAACCCTCACAGTGACCAAAAGTGCCATTTTTACAGAGTTTTGCTTACTCAAAAGCTTCAATTTTGACCCGTTTCAGGCACAGAATTGACTTTAAACACACTTATTTTAGTTGAAAAAGTCATAATTCAAATCCAACAGTCATTTAGAGTCAAAAGATTAAATGTTAAAATTTCATCATTATAGACCATTTTGGGAACATTCGGCATGTCCGGAGTCATCGTTTTTCATCCGAAAATTGATTTTTTTGGACTGTACCAAAAATGATTCAAAATGTCAATTGGATCGTGCCTCATGTTGAATAACCACTTTTTAAACCCTCACAGTGACCAAAATGGCCATTTTTACAGAGTTTTGCTTACTCAAAAGCTTCAATTTTGACCCGTTTCAGTCACAGAAATGACTTTAAACACACTTATTTTAGTTGAAAAAGTCATAATTCACATCCAACAGTCATTTAGAGTAAAAAGATTAAATGTTAAAATTTCATCATTATAGACCATTTTGGGAACGTTCGACATGTCCGGAGTCATCGTTTTTCATCCGAAAATCGATTTTTTTGGACTGTACCAAAAATGATTCAAAATGTCAATTGGATCATGCCTCATGTTGAATAACCACTTTTTAAACCCTCACAGTGACCAAAAGTGCCATTTTTACAGAGTTTTGCTTACTCAAAAGCTTCAATTTTGACCCGTTTCAGGCACAGAAATGACTTTAAACACACTTATTTTAGTTGAAAAAGTCATAATTCACATCCAACAGTCATTTAGAGTCAAAAGATTAAATGTTAAAATTTCATCATTATAGACCATTTTGGGAACGTTCGACATGTCCGGAGTCATCGTTTTTCATCCGAAAATTGATTTTTTGGACTGTACCAAAAATGATTCAAAATGTCAATTGGATCGTGCCTCATGTTGAATAACCACTTTTTAAACCCTCACAGTGACCAAAAGTGCCATTTTTACAGAGTTTTGCTTACTCAAAAGCTTCAATTTTGACCCGTTTCAGGCACAGAAATGACTTTAAACACACTTATTTTAGTTGAAAAAGTCATAATTCACATCCAACAGTCATTTAGAGTCAAAAGATTAAATGTTAAAATTTCATCATTATAGACCATTTTGGGAACGTTCGACATGTCCGGAGTCATCGTTTTTCATCCGAAAATCGATTTTTTGGACTGTACCAAAAATGATTCAAAATGTCAATTGGATCGTGCCTCATGTTGAATAACCACTTTTTAAACCATCACAGTGACCAAAATGGCCATTTTTACAGAGTTTTGCTTACTCAAAAGCTTCAATTTTGACCCGTTTCAGTCACAGAAATGACTTTAAACACACTTATTTTAGTTGAAAAAGTCATAATTCACATCCAACAGTCATTTAGAGTCAAAAGATTAAATGTTAAAATTTCATCATTATAGACCATTTTGGGAACGTTCGACATGTCCGGAGTCATCGTTTTTCATCCGAAAATTGATTTTTGGGACTGTACCAAAAATGATTCAAAATGTCAATTGGATCGTGCCTCATGTTGAATAACCACTTTTTAAACCCTCAAAGTGAACAAAATTGCCATTTTTACAGAGTTTTGCCTACTCAAAAGCTTCAATTTTGACCCGTTTCAGGCACAGAAATGACTTTAAACACACTTATTTTAGTTGAAAAAGTCATAATGCACATCCAACAGTCATTTAGAGTCAAAAGATTAAATGTTAAAATTTCATCATTATAGACCATTTTGGGAACGTTCGACATGTCCGGAGTCATCGTTTTTCATCCGAAAATTGATTTTTGGGACTGTACCAAAAATGATTCAAAATGTCAATTGGATCGTGCCTCATGTTGAATAACCACTTTTTAAACCCTCACAGTGACCAAAAGTGCCATTTTTACAGAGTTTTGCTTACTCAAAAGCTTCAATTTTGACCCGTTTCAGGCACAGAAATGACTTTAAACACACTTATTTTAGTTGAAAAAGTCGTAATTCACATCCAACAGTCATTTAGAGTCAAAAGATTAAATGTTAAAATTTCATCATTATAGACCATTTTGGGAACGTTCGGCATGTCCGGAGTCATCGTTTTTCATCCGAAAATTGATTTTTTGGACTGTACCAAAAATGATTCAAAATGTCAATTGGAACGTGCCTCATGTTGAATAACCACTTTTTAAACCCTCACAGTGACCAAAAGTGCCATTTTTACAGAGTTTTGCTTACTCAAAAGCTTCAATTTTGACCCGTTTCAGGCACAGAAATGACTTTAAACACACTTATTTTAGTTGAAAAAGTCATAATTCACATCCAACAGTCATTTAGAGTCAAAAGATTAAATGTTAAAATTTCATCATTATAGACCATTTTGGGAACGTTCGGCATGTCCGGAGTCATCGCTTTTCATCCGAAAATTGATTTTTTGGATTGTACCAAAAATGATTCAAAATGTCAATTGGATCGTGCCTCATGTTGAATAACCACTTTTTAAACCCTCACAGTGACCAAAATGGCCATTTTTACAGAGTTTTGCTTACTCAAAAGCTTCAATTTTGACCCGTTTCAGTCACAGAAATGACTTTAAACACACTTATTTTAGTTGAAAAAGTCATAATTCACATCCAACAGTCATTTAGAGTCAAAAGATTAAATGTTAAAATTTCATCATTATAGACCATTTTGGGAACGTTCGACATGTCCGGAGTCATCGTTTTTCATCGAAAATTGATTTTTGGGACTGTACCAAAAATGATTCAAAATGTCAATTGGATCGTGCCTCATGTTGAATAACCACTTTTTAAACCCTCACAGTGACCAAAAGTGCCATTTTTACAGAGTTTTGCTTACTCAAAAGCTTCAATTTTGACCCGTTTCAGGCACAGAAATGACTTTAAACACACTTATTTTAGTTGAAAAAGTCATAATTCACATCCAACAGTCATTTAGAGTCAAAAGATTAAATGTTAAAATTTCATCATTATAGACCATTTTGGGAACGTTCGACATGTCCGGAGTCATCGTTTTTCATCCGAAAATTGATTTTTTGGACTGTACCAAAAATGATTCAAAATGTCAATTGGATCGTGCCTCATGTTGAATAACCACTTTTTAAACCCTCACAGTGACCAAAATTGCCATTT
The DNA here is from genome assembly GCF_964263255.1 of Lissotriton vulgaris. NCBI lineage: Eukaryota > Metazoa > Chordata > Amphibia > Caudata > Salamandridae > Lissotriton > Lissotriton vulgaris. The sequence continues at coordinate 185,631 of NW_028245153.1, forward strand.
TTACAGAGTTTTGCTTACTCAAAAGCTTCAATTTTGACCCGTTTCAGGCACAGAAATGACTTTAAACACACTTATTTTAGTTGAAAAAGTCATAATTCAGATCCAACAGTCATTTAGAGTCAAAAGATTAAATGTTAAAATTTCATCATTATTGACCATTTTGGGAACGTTCGACATGTCCGGAGTCATCGTTTTTCATCCGAAAATTGATTTTTGGGACTGTACCAAAAATGATTCAAAATGTCAATTGGATCGTGCCTCATGTTGAATAACCACTTTTTAAACCCTCACAGTGACCAAAAGTGCCATTTTTACAGAGTTTTGCTTACTCAAAAGCTTCAATTTTGACCCATTTCAGGCACAGAAATGACTTTAAACACACTTATTTTAGTTGAAAAAGTCATAATTCACATCCAACAGTCATTTAGAGTCAAAAGATTAAATGTTAAAATTTCATCATTATAGACCATTTTGGGAACGTTCGGCACGTCCGGAGTCATCGTTTTTCATCCGAAAATTGATTTTTTGGACTGTACCAAAAATGATTCAAAATGTCAATTGGATCGTGCCTCATGTTGAATAACCACTTTTTAAACCCTCACAGTGACCAAAATGGCCATTTTTACAGAGTTTTGCTTACTCAAAAGCTTCAATTTTGACCCGTTTCAGTCACAGAAATGACTTTAAACACACTTATTTTAGTTGAAAAAGTCATAATTCACATCCAACAGTCATTTAGAGTCAAAACATTAAATGTTAAAATTTCATCATTATAGACCATTTTGGGAACGTTCGACATGTCCGGAGTCATCGTTTTTCATCGAAAATTGATTTTTGGGACTGTACCAAAAATGATTCAAAATGTCAATTGGATCGTGCCTCATGTTGAATAACCACTTTTTAAACCCTCACAGTGACCAAAAGTGCCATTTTTACAGAGTTTTGCTTACTCAAAAGCTTCAATTTTGACCCGTTTCAGGCACAGAAATGACTTTAAACACACTTATTTTAGTTGAAAAAGTCATAATTCACATCCAACAGTCATTTAGAGTCAAAAGATTAAATGTTAAAATTTCATCATTATAGACCATTTTGGGAACGTTCGACATGTCCGGAGTCATCGTTTTTCATCCGAAAATTGATTTTTTTGGACTGTACCAAAAATGATTCAAAATGTCAATTGGATCGTGCCTCATGTTGAATAACCACTTTTTAAACCCTCACAGTGACCAAAAGTGCCATTTTTACAGAGTTTTGCTTACTCAAAAGCTTCAATTTTGACCCATTTCAGGCACAGAAATGACTTTAAACACACTTATTTTAGTTGAAAAAGTCATAATTCACATCCAACAGTCATTTAGAGTCAAAAGATTAAATGTTAAAATTTCATCATTATAGACCATTTTGGGAACGTTCGGCACGTCCGGAGTCATCGTTTTTCATCCGAAAATTGATTTTTTGGACTGTACCAAAAATGATTCAAAATGTCAATTGGATCGTGCCTCATGTTGAATAACCACTTTTTAAACCCTCACAGTGACCAAAATGGCCATTTTTACAGAGTTTTGCTTACTCAAAAGCTTCAATTTTGACCCGTTTCAGTCACAGAAATGACTTTAAACACACTTATTTTAGTTGAAAAAGTCATAATTCACATCCAACAGTCATTTAGAGTCAAAAGATTAAATGTTAAAATTTCATCATTATAGACCATTTTGGGAACGTTCGACATGTCCGGAGTCATCGTTTTTCATCGAAAATTGATTTTTGGGACTGTACCAAAAATGATTCAAAATGTCAATTGGATCGTGCCTCATGTTGAATAACCACTTTTTAAACCCTCACAGTGACCAAAAGTGCCATTTTTACAGAGTTTTGCTTACTCAAAAGCTTCAATTTTGACCCGTTTCAGGCACAGAAATGACTTTAAACACACTTATTTTAGTTGAAAAAGTCATAATTCACATCCAACAGTCATTTAGAGTCAAAAGATTAAATGTTAAAATTTCATCATTATAGACCATTTTGGGAACGTTCGACATGTCCGGAGTCATCGTTTTTCATCCGAAAATTGATTTTTTGGACTGTACCAAAAATGATTCAAAATGTCAATTGGATCGTGCCTCATGTTGAATAACCACTTTTTAAACCCTCACAGTGACCAAAATTGCCATTTTTACAGAGTTTTGCTTACTCAAAAGCTTCAATTTTGACCCGTTTCAGGCACAGAAATGACTTTAAACACACTTATTTTAGTTGAAAAAGTCATAATTCAGATCCAACAGTCATTTAGAGTCAAAAGATTAAATGTTAAAATTTCATCATTATTGACCATTTTGGGAACGTTCGACATGTCCGGAGTCATCGTTTTTCATCCGAAAATTGATTTTTGGGACTGTACCAAAAATGATTCAAAATGTCAATTGGATCGTGCCTCATGTTGAATAACCACTTTTTAAACCCTCACAGTGACCAAAAGTGCCATTTTTACAGAGTTTTGCTTACTCAAAAGCTTCAATTTTGACCCATTTCAGGCACAGAAATGACTTTAAACACACTTATTTTAGTTGAAAAAGTCATAATTCACATCCAACAGTCATTTAGAGTCAAAAGATTAAATGTTAAAATTTCATCATTATAGACCATTTTGGGAACGTTCGGCACGTCCGGAGTCATCGTTTTTCATCCGAAAATTGATTTTTTGGACTGTACCAAAAATGATTCAAAATGTCAATTGGATCGTGCCTCATGTTGAATAACCACTTTTTAAACCCTCACAGTGACCAAAATGGCCATTTTTACAGAGTTTTGCTTACTCAAAAGCTTCAATTTTGACCCGTTTCAGTCACAGAAATGACTTTAAACACACTTATTTTAGTTGAAAAAGTCATAATTCACATCCAACAGTCATTTAGAGTCAAAACATTAAATGTTAAAATTTCATCATTATAGACCATTTTGGGAACGTTCGACATGTCCGGAGTCATCGTTTTCCATCCGAAAATCGATTTTTTGGACTGTACCAAAAATGATTCAAAATGTCAATTGGATCATGCCTCATGTTGAATAACCACTTTTTAAACCCTCACAGTGACCAAAAGTGCAATTTTTACAGAGTTTTGCTTACTCAAAAGCTTCAATTTTGACCCATTTCAGGCACAGAAATGACTTTAAACACACTTATTTTAGTTGAAAAAGTCATAATTCACATCCAACAGTCATTTAGAGTCAAAAGATTAAATGTTAAAATTTCATCATTATAGACCATTTTGGGAACGTTCGACATGTCCGGAGTCATCGTTTTTCATCCGAAAATTGATTTTTTGGACTGTACCAAAAATGATTCAAAATGTCAATTGGATCGTGCCTCATGTTGAATAACCACTTTTTAAACCCTCACAGTGACCAAAAGTGCCATTTTTACAGAGTTTTGCTTACTCAAAAGCTTCAATTTTGACCCGTTTCAGGCACAGAAATGACTTTAAACACACTTATTTTAGTTGAAAAAGTCACAATTCACATCCAACAGTCATTTAGAGTCAAAAGATTGAATGTTAAAATGTCATCATTATTGACCATTTTGGGAACGTTCGACATGTCCGGAGTCATCGTTTTTCATCCGAAAATGGATTTTTTGGACTGTACCAAAAATGATTCAAAATGTCAATTGGATCGTGCCTCATGTTGAATAACCACTTTTTAAACCCTCACAGTGACCAAAAGTGCCATTTTTACAGAGTTTTGCTTACTCAAAAGCTTCAATTTTGACCCGTTTCAGGCACAGAATTGACTTTAAACACATTTATTTTAGTTGAAAAAGTCATAATTCACATCCAACAGTCATTTAGAGTCAAAAGATTAAATGTTAAAATTTCATCATTATAGACCATTTTGGGAACGTTCGGCATGTCCGGAGTCATCGTTTTTCATCCGAAAATTGATTTTTTTGGACTGTACCAAAAATGATTCAAAATGTCAATTGGATCGTGCCTCATGTTGAATAACCACTTTTTAAACCCTCACAGTGACCAAAAGTGCCATTTTTACAGAGTTTTGCTTACTCAAAAGCTTCAATTTTGACCCATTTCAGGCACAGAAATGACTTTAAACACACTTATTTTAGTTGAAAAAGTCATAATTCACATCCAACAGTCATTTAGAGTCAAAAGATTAAATGTTAAAATTTCATCATTATAGACCATTTTGGGAACGTTCGGCACGTCCGGAGTCATCGTTTTTCATCCGAAAATTGATTTTTTGGACTGTACCAAAAATGATTCAAAATGTCAATTGGATCGTGCCTCATGTTGAATAACCACTTTTTAAACCCTCACAGTGACCAAAATGGCCATTTTTACAGAGTTTTGCTTACTCAAAAGCTTCAATTTTGACCCGTTTCAGTCACAGAAATGACTTTAAACACACTTATTTTAGTTGAAAAAGTCATAATTCACATCCAACAGTCATTTAGAGTCAAAACATTAAATGTTAAAATTTTATCATTATAGACCATTTTGGGAACGTTCGACATGTCCGGAGTCATCGTTTTCCATCCGAAAATCGATTTTTTGGACTGTACCAAAAATGATTCAAAATGTCAATTGGATCATGCCTCATGTTGAATAACCACTTTTTAAACCCTCACAGTGACCAAAAGTGCAATTTTTACAGAGTTTTGCTTACTCAAAAGCTTCAATTTTGACCCATTTCAGGCACAGAAATGACTTTAAACACACTTATTTTAGTTGAAAAAGTCATAATTCACATCCAACAGTCATTTAGAGTCAAAAGATTAAATGTTAAAATTTCATCATTATAGACCATTTTGGGAACGTTCGACATGTCCGGAGTCATCGTTTTTCATCCGAAAATTGATTTTTTGGACTGTACCAAAAATGATTCAAAATGTCAATTGGATCGTGCCTCATGTTGAATAACCACTTTTTAAACCCTCACAGTGACCAAAAGTGCCATTTTTACAGAGTTTTGCTTACTCAAAAGCTTCAATTTTGACCCGTTTCAGGCACAGAAATGACTTTAAACACACTTATTTTAGTTGAAAAAGTCACAATTCACATCCAACAGTCATTTAGAGTCAAAAGATTGAATGTTAAAATGTCATCATTATTGACCATTTTGGGAACGTTCGACATGTACGGAGTCATCGTTTTTCATCCGAAAATGGATTTTTTGGACTGTACCAAAAATGATTCAAAATGTCAATTGGATCGTGCCTCATGTTGAATAACCACTTTTTAAACCCTCACAGTGACCAAAAGTGCCATTTTTACAGAGTTTTGCTTACTCAAAAGCTTCAATTTTGACCCGTTTCAGGCACAGAATTGACTTTAAACACACTTATTTTAGTTGAAAAAGTCATAATTCACATCCAACAGTCATTTAGAGTCAAAAGATTAAATGTTAAAATTTCATCATTATAGACCATTTTGGGAACGTTCGGCATGTCCGGAGTCATCGTTTTTCATCCGAAAATTGATTTTTTTGGACTGTACCAAAAATGATTCAAAATGTCAATTGGATCGTGCCTCATGTTGAATAACCACTTTTTAAACCCTCACAGTGACCAAAATGGCCATTTTTACAGAGTTTTGCTTACTCAAAAGCTTCAATTTTGACCCGTTTCAGTCACAGAAATGACTTTAAACACACTTATTTTAGTTGAAAAAGTCATAATTCACATCCAACAGTCATTTAGAGTCAAAAGATTAAATGTTAAAATTTCATCATTATAGACCATTTTGGGAACGTTCGACATGTCCGGAGTCATCGTTTTTCATCCGAAAATCGATTTTTTGGGACTGTACCAAAAATGATTCAAAATGTCAATTGGATCATGCCTCATGTTGAATAACCACTTTTTAAACCCTCACAGTGACCAAAAGTGCCATTTTTACAGAGTTTTGCTTACTCAAAAGCTTCAATTTTGACCTGTTTCAGGCACAGAAATGACTTTAAACACACTTATTTTAGTTGAAAAAGTCATAATTCACATCCAACAGTCATTTAGAGTCAAAAGATTAAATGTTAAAATTTCATCATTATAGACCATTTTGGGAACGTTCGACATGTCCGGAGTCATCGTTTTTCATCCGAAAATTGATTTTTTGGACTGTACCAAAAATGATTCAAAATGTCAATTGGATCGTGCCTCATGTTGAATAACCACTTTTTAAACCCTCACAGTGACCAAAAGTGCCATTTTTACAGAGTTTTGCTTACTCAAAAGCTTCAATTTTGACCCGTTTCAGGCACAGAAATGACTTTAAACACACTTATTTTAGTTGAAAAAGTCATAATTCACATCCAACAGTCATTTAGAGTCAAAAGATTAAATGTTAAAATTTCATCATTATAGACCATTTTGGGAACGTTCGACATGTCCGGAGTCATCGTTTTTCATCCGAAAATCGATTTTTTGGACTGTACCAAAAATGATTCAAAATGTCAATTGGATCGTGCCTCATGTTGAATAACCACTTTTTAAACCATCACAGTGACCAAAATGGCCATTTTTACAGAGTTTTGCTTACTCAAAAGCTTCAATTTTGACCCGTTTCAGTCACAGAAATGACTTTAAACACACTTATTTTAGTTGAAAAAGTCATAATTCACATCCAACAGTCATTTAGAGTCAAAAGATTAAATGTTAAAATGTCATCATTATAGTCCATTTTGGGAACGTTCGACATGTCCAGAGTCATCGTTTTTCATCCGAAAATCGATTTTTTGGACTGTACCAAAAATGATTCAAAATGTCAATTGGATCATGCCTCATGTTGAATAACCACTTTTTAAACCCTCACAGTGACCAAAAGTGCCATTTTTACAGAGTTTTGCTTACTCAAAAGCTTCAATTTTGACCCGTTTCAGGCACAGAAATGACTTTAAACACACTTATTTTAGTTGAAAAAGTCATAATTCACATCCAACAGTCATTTAGAGTCAAAAGATTAAATGTTAAAATTTCATCATTATAGACCATTTTGGGAACGTTCGGCATGTCCGGAGTCATCGTTTTTCATCCGAAAATTGATTTTTTGGACTGTACCAAAAATGATTCAAAATGTCAATTGGATCGTGCCTCATGTTGAATAACCACTTTTTAAACCCTCACAGTGAACAAAATTGCCATTTTTACAGAGTTTTGCCTACTCAAAAGCTTCAATTTTGACCCGTTTCAGGCACAGAAATGACTTTAAACACACTTATTTTAGTTGAAAAAGTCATAATGCACATCCAACAGTCATTTAGAGTCAAAAGATTAAATGTTAAAATTTCATCATTATAGACCATTTTGGGAACGTTCGACATGTCCGGAGTCATCGTTTTTCATCCGAAAATTGATTTTTGGGACTGTACCAAAAATGATTCAAAATGTCAATTGGATCGTGCCTCATGTTGAATAACCACTTTTTAAACCCTCACAGTGACCAAAAGTGCCATTTTTACAGAGTTTTGCTTACTCAAAAGCTTCAATTTTGACCCGTTTCAGGCACAGAAATGACTTTAAACACTTATTTTAGTTGAAAAAGTCATAATTCACATCCAACAGTCATTTAGAGTCAAAAGATTAAATGTTAAAATTTCATCATTATAGACCATTTTGGGAACGTTCGACATGTCCGGAGTCATCGTTTTTCATCCGAAAATTGATTTTTGGGACTGTACCAAAAATGATTCAAAATGTCAATTGGATCGTGCCTCATGTTGAATAACCACTTTTTAAACCCTCACAGTGCCCAAAATTGCCATTTTTACAGAGTTTTGCTTACTCAAAAGCTTCAATTTTGACCCGTTTCAGGCACAGAAATGACTTTAAACACACTTATTTTAGTTGAAAAAGTCATAATTCACATCCAACAGTCATTTACAGTCAAAAGATTAAATGTTAAAATTTCATCATTATAGACCATTTTGGGAACGTTCGGCATGTCCGGAGTCATCGTTTTTCATCCGAAAATTGATTTTTTGGACTGTACCAAAAATGATTCAAAATGTCAATTGGATCGTGCCTCATGTTGAATAACCACTTTTTAAACCCTCACAGTGACCAAAATGGCCATTTTTACAGAGTTTTGCTTACTCAAAAGCTTCAATTTTGACCCGTTTCAGTCACAGAAATGACTTTAAACACACTTATTTTAGTTGAAAAAGTCATAATTCACATCCAACAGTCATTTAGAGTCAAAAGATTAAATGTTAAAATTTCATCATTATAGACCATTTTGGGAACGTTCGACATGTCCGGAGTCATCGTTTTTCATCCGAAAATTGATTTTTGGGACTGTAGCAAAAATGATTCAAAATGTCAATTGGATCGTGCCTCATGTTGAATAACCACTTTTTAAACCCTCACAGTGACCAAAAGTGCCATTTTTACAGAGTTTTGCTTACTCAAAAGCTTCAATTTTGACCCGTTTCAGGCACAGAAATGACTTTAAACACACTTATTTTAGTTGAAAAAGTCATAATTCACATCCAACAGTCATTTAGAGTCAAAAGATTAAATGTTAAAATTTCATCATTATAGACCATTTTGGGAACGTTCGACATGTCCGGAGTCATCGTTTTTCATCCGAAAATTGATTTTTGGGACTGTACCAAAAATGATTCAAAATGTCAATTGGATCGTGCCTCATGTTGAATAACCACTTTTTAAACCCTCACAGTGACCAAAATTGCCATTTTTACAGAGTTTTGCTTACTCAAAAGCTTCAATTTTGACCCGTTTCAGGCACAGAAATGACTTTAAACACACTTATTTTAGTTGAAAAAGTCATAATTCAGATCCAACAGTCATTTAGAGTCAAAAGATTAAATGTTAAAATTTCATCATTATTGACCATTTTGGGAACGTTCGACATGTCCGGAGTCATCGTTTTTCATCCGAAAATTGATTTTTTGGACTGTACCAAAAATGGTTCAAAATGTCAATTGGATCGTGCCTCATGTTGAATAACCACTTTTTAAACCCTCACAGTGACCAAATTTGCCATTTTTACAGAGTTTTGCTTACTCAAAAGCTTCAATTTTGACCCGTTTCAGGCACAGAAATGACTTTAAACACACTTATTTTAGTTGAAACAGTCATAATGCACATCCAACAGTCATTTAGAGTCAAAAGATTAAATGTTAAAATTTCATCATTATAGACCATTTTGGGAACGTTCGACATGTCCGGAGTCATCGTTTTTCATCCAAAAATTGATTTTTTGGACTGTACCAAAAATTATTCAAAATGTCAATTGGATCGTGCCTCATGTTGAATAACCACTTATTAAACCCTCACAGTGACCAAAAGTGCCATTTTTACAGAGTTTTGCTTACTCAAAAGCTTCAATTTTGACCCGTTTCAGGCACAGAAATGACTTTAAACACACTTATTTTAGTTGAAAAATTCATAATTCACATCCAACAGTCATTTAGAGTCAAAAGATTAAATGTTAAAATGTCATCATTATAGACCATTTTGGGAACGTTCGACATGTCCGGAGTCATCGTTTTTCATCCGAAAATTGATTTTTTGGACTGTACCAAAAATGATTCAAAATGTCAATTGGATCGTGCCTCATGTTGAATAACCACTTTTTAAACCCTCACAGTGACCAAAAGTGCCATTATTACAGAGTTTTGCTTACTCAAAAGCTTCAACTTTGACCCGTTTCAGGCACAGAAATGACTTTAAACACACTTATTTTAGTTGAAAAAGTCATAATTCACATCCAACAGTCATTTAGAGTCAAAAGATTAAATGTTAAAACTTCATCATTATAGACCATTTTGGGAACGTTCGGCATGTCCGGAGTCATCGTTTTTCATCCGAAAATTGATTTTTTGGACTGTACCAAAAATGATTCAAAATGTCAATTGGATCGTGCCTCATGTTGAATAACCACTTTTTAAACCCTCACAGTGACCAAAATGGCCATTTTTACAGAGTTTTGCTTACTCAAAAGCTTCAATTTTGACCCGTTTCAGTCACAGAAATGACTTTAAACACACTTATTTTAGTTGAAAAAGTCATAATTCACATCCAACAGTCATTTAGAGTCAAAAGATTAAATGTTAAAATTTCATCATTATAGACCATTTTGGGAACGTTCGACATGTCCGGAGTCATGGTTTTTCATCCGAAAATCGATTTTTTGGACTGTACCAAAAATGATTCAAAATGTCAATAGGATCATGCCTCATGTTGAATAACCACTTTTTAAACCCTCACAGTGACCAAAAGTGCCATTTTTACAGAGTTTTGCTTACTCAAAAGCTTCAATTTTGACCTGTTTCAGGCACAGAAATGACTTTAAACACACTTATTTTAGTTGAAAAAGTCATAATTCACATCCAACAGTCATTTAGAGTCAAAAGATTAAATGTTAAAATTTCATCATTATAGACCATTTTGGGAACGTTCGGCATGTCCGGAGTCATCGTTTTTCATCCGAAAATTGATTTTTTGGACTGTACCAAAAATGATTCAAAATGTCAATTGGATCGTGCCTCATGTTGAATAACCACTTTTTAAACCCTCACAGTGACCAAAATGGCCATTTTTACAGAGTTTTGCTTACTCAAAAGCTTCAATTTTGACCCGTTTCAGTCACAGAAATGACTTTAAACACACTTATTTTAGTTGAAAAAGTCATAATTCACATCCAACAGTCATATAGAGTCAAAAGATTAAATGTTAAAATTTCATCATTATAGACCATTTTGGGAACGTTCGACATGTCCGGAGTCATCGTTTTTCATCCGAAAATTGATTTTTGGGACTGTACCAAAAATGATTCAAAATGTCAATTGGATCGTGCCTCATGTTGAATAACCACTTTTTAACCCCTTTACTGCTAAGGCATTATTAGGCTTATCATATAATTTCCATTGAAATCAATGGAAAGTCCATGACGAGTTACCCTTGTCATTAGCGGCGAAGAGGTTAAACCCTCACAGTGACCAAAAGTGCCATTTTTACAGAGTTTTGCTTACTCAAAAGCTTCAATTTTGACCCGTTTCAGGCACAGAAATGACTTTAAACACACTTATTTTAGTTGAAAAAGTCATAATTCACATCCAACAGTCATTTAGAGTCAAAAGTTTAAATGTTAAAATTTCATCATTATAGACCATTTTGGGAACGTTCGACATGTCCGGAGTCATCGTTTTTCATCCGAAAATCGATTTTTTGGACTGTACCAAAAATGATTCAAAATGTCAATTGGATCATGCCTCATGTTGAATAACCACTTTTTAAACCCTCACAGTGACCAAAAGTGCCATTTTTACAGAGTTTTGCTTACTCAAAAGCTTCAATTTTGACCCGTTTCAGGCACAGAAATTACTTTAAACACACTTATTTTAGTTGAAAAAGTCATAATTCACATCCAACAGTCATTTAGAGTCAAAAGATTAAATGTTAAAATTTCATCATTATAGACCATTTTGGGAACGTTCGACATGTCCGGAGTCATCGTTTTTCATCCGAAAATTGATTTTTTGGACTGTACCAAAAATGATTCAAAATGTCAATTGGATCGTGCCTCATGTTGAATAACCACTTTTTAAACCCTCACAGTGACCAAAATAGCCATTTTTACAGAGTTTTGCTTACTCAAAAGCTTCAATTTTGACCCGTTTCAGTCACAGAAATGACTTTAAACACACTTATTTTAGTTGAAAAAGTCATAATTCCCATCCAACAGTCATTTAGAGTCAAAAGATTAAATGTTAAAATTTCATCATTATAGACCATTTTGGGAACGTTCGACATGTCCGGACTCATCGTTTTTCATCCGAAAAATGATTTTTGGGACTGTACCAAAAATGATTCAGAATGTCAATTGGATCGTGCCTCATGTTGAATAACCACTTTTTAAACCCTCACAGTGACCAAAAGTGCCATTTTTACAGAGTTTTGCTTACTCAAAAGCTTCAATTTTGACCCGTTTCAGGCACAGAAATGACTTTAAACACACTTATTTTAGTTGAAAAAGTCATAATTCACATCCAACAGTCATTTAGAGTCAAAAGATTAAATGTTAAAATTTCATCATTATAGACCATTTTGGGAACGTTCGACATGTCCGGAGTCATCGTTTTTTATCCGAAAATCGATTTTTTGGACTGTACCAAAAATGATTCAAAATGTCAATTGGATCATGCCTCATGTTGAATAACCACTTTTTAAACCCTCACAGTGACCAAAAGTGCCATTTTTACAGAGTTTTGCTTACTCAAAAGCTTCAATTTTGACCCGTTTCAGGCACAGAAATGACTTTAACCACTTGGATGCTAAGGGTGGTGCCTGCATATCAATGTAATTTCCATTGAAATCAATGGAAACTCCATGACGAGTTACCCTTGTCATTAGCACTGAAGGGGTTAAACACACTTATTTTAGTTGAAAAAGTCATAATTCACATCCAACAGTCATTTAGAGTCAAAAGATTAAATGTTAAAATTTCATCATTATTGACCATTTTGGGAACGTTCGACATGTCCGGAGTCATCGTTTTTCATCCGAAAATTGATTTTTGGGACTGTACCAAAAATGATTCAAAATGTCAATTGGATCGTGCCTCATGTTGAATAACCACTTTTTAAACCCTCACAGTGACCAAAAGTGCCATTTTTACAGAGTTTTGCTTACTCAAAAGCTTCAATTTTGACCCGTTTCAGGCACGGAAATGACTTTAAACACACTTATTTTAGTTGAAAAAGTCATAATTCACATCCAACAGTCATTTAGAGTCAAAAGATTAAATGTTAAAATTTCATCATTATTGACCATTTTGGGAACGTTCGACATGTCCGGAGTCATCGTTTTTCATCCGAAAATTGATTTTTGGGACTGTACCAAAAATGATTCAAAATGTCAATTGGATCGTGCCTCATGTTGAATAACCACTTTTTAAACCCTCACAGTGACCAAAAGTGCCATTTTTACAGAGTTTTGCTTACTCAAAAACTTCAATTTTGACCCGTTTCAGGCACAGAAATGACTTTAAACACACTTATTTTAGTTGAAAAAGTCATAATTCACATCCAACAGTCATTTAGAGTCAAAAGATTAAATGTTAAAATTTCATCATTATAGACCATTTTGGGAACGTTCGGCATGTCCGGAGTCATCGTTTTTCATCCGAAAATTGATTTTTTGAACTGTACCAAAAATGATTCAAAATGTCAATTGGATCGTGCCTCATGTTGAATAACCACTTTTTAAACCCTCACAGTGACCAAAAGTGCCATTTTTACAGAGTTTTCCTTACTCAAAAGCTTCAATTTTGACCCGTTTCAGGCACAGAAATGACTTTAAACACACTTATTTTAGTTGAAAAAGTCATAATTCACATCCAACAGTCATTTAGAGTCAAAAGATTAAATGTTAAAATTTCATCATTATAGACCATTTTGGGAACGTTCGGCATGTCCGGAGTCATCGTTTTTCATCCGAAAATTGATTTTTTGGACTGTACCAAAAATGATTCAAAATGTCAATTGGATCGTGCCTCATGTTGAATAACCACTTTTTAAACCCTCACAGTGACCAAAATGGCCATTTTTACAGAGTTTTGCTTACTCAAAAGCTTCAATTTTGACCCGTTTCAGTCACAGAAATGACTTTAGACACACTTATTTTAGTTGAAAAAGTCATAATTCCCATCCAACAGTCATTTAGAGTCAAAAGATTAAATGTTAAAATTTCATCATTATAGACCATTTTGGGAAAGTTCGACATGTCCGGAGTCATCGTTTTTCATCCGAAAATTGATTTTTGGGACTGTACCAAAAATGATTCAGAATGTCAATTGGATCGTGCCTCATGTTGAATAACCACTTTTTAAACCCTCACAGTGACCAAAAGTGCCATTTTTACAGAGTTTTGCTTACTCAAAAGCTTCAATTTTGACCCGTTTCAGGCACAGAAATGACTTTAAACACACTTATTTTAGTTGAAAAAGTCATAATTCACATCCAACAGTCATTTAGAGTCAAAAGATTAAATGTTAAAATTTCATCATTATAGACCATTTTGGGAACGTTCGACATGTCCGGAGTCATCGTTTTTCATCCGAAAATCGATTTTTTGGACTGTACCAAAAATGATTCAAAATGTCAATTGGATCATGCCTCATGTTGAATAACCACTTTTTAAACCCTCACAGTGACCAAAAGTGCCATTTTTACAGAGTTTTGCTTACTCAAAAGCTTCAATTTTGACCCGTTTCAGGCACAGAAATGACTTTAACCACTTGGATGCTAAGGGTGGTGCCTGCATATCAATGTAATTTCCATTGAAATCAATGGAAACTCCATGACGAGTTACCCTTGTCATTAGCACTGAAGGGGTTAAACACACTTATTTTAGTTGAAAAAGTCATAATTCATATCCAACAGTCATTTAGAGTCAAAAGATTAAATGTTAAAATTTCATCATTATTGACCATTTTGGGAACGTTCGACATGTCCGGAGTCATCGTTTTTCATCCGAAAATTGATTTTTGGGACTGTACCAAAAATGATTCAAAATGTCAATTGGATCGTGCCTCATGTTGAATAACCACTTTTTAAACCCTCACAGTGACCAAAAGTGCCATTTTTATAGAGTTTTGCTTACTCAAAAGCTTCAATTTTGACCCGTTTCAGGCACAGAAATGACTTTAAACACACTTATTTTAGTTGAAAAAGTCATAATTCACATCCAACAGTCATATAGAGTCAAAAGATTAAATGTTAAAATTTCATCATTATTGACCATTTTGGGAACGTTCGACATGTCCGGAGTCATCGTTTTTCATCCGAAAATTGATTTTTGGGACTGTACCAAAAATGATTCAAAATGTCAATTGGATCGTGCCTCATGTTGAATAACCACTTTTTAAACCCTCACAGTGACCAAAAGTGCCATTTTTACAGAGTTTTGCTTACTCAAAAGCTTCAATTTTGACCCGTTTCAGGCACAGAAATGACTTTAAACACACTTATTTTAGTTGAAAAAGTCATAATTCACATCCAACAGTCATTTGGAGTCAAAAGATTAAATGTTAAAATTTCATCATTATAGACCATTTTGGGAACGTTCGACATGTCCGGAGTCATCGTTTTTCATCCGAAAATTGATTTTTGGGACTGTACCAAAAATGATTCAAAATGTCAATTGGATCGTGCCTCATGTTGAATAACCACTTTTTAAACCCTCACAGTGACCAAAAGTGCCATTTTTACAGAGTTTTGCTTACTCAAAAGCTTCAATTTTGACCCGTTTCAGGCACAGAAATGACTTTAAACACACTTATTTTAGTTGAAAAAGTCATAATTCACATCCAACAGTCATTTAGAGTCAAAAGAT